>NW_028301569.1:6057500-6140000 GCF_042242905.1 Orbicella faveolata
TCTGGCTTTCATTCACTCATGAAATCATACAGATTTTGCTACCACTATTTTTGTGTCCAATCCTTCTCCCCCCCCCCCCCCCCCAAAAAAAATGTGGTGTCAGGTGCGAATGCACTTGTAAAATATTTTATGACTCTACTATTTCCGACTTAGTGTACCAATCCCTCTATTACAACATTAAACACTTGATAGCTGGTCCTGAGAGAAACAGCTTAAGCAAAATTGCTGTAAATGTCTTTGTTGCGATATACATGTATGAAACAAATCACTAAAAAAAAGAGTTTGTGTGTAGTGGCAGTTATGGTCAACATTGACAGGTAGCAGACTGCATTGTTATATAGCTGGCGTTTTTCCCGCTACAGCACACCCATTTATTGGCTAGTTCATGGTCACATGACATCTAACAATGATACTGTTACCTGCCAAAATTAATGCCATGAGCGGGCAACATTGTGAAAACTGTGACCTCAAATGGGAAACAGTTGACTGTTACCAGCGAAATGTTGACCACTGTTGCACATCACTTGTCAATAAAGTGCTTATAAAAACTTGTTTTCCACCGGTTTGACCCATTTGTTTTGCTATATAACAAATCAGTTAATGACTGGTCCCTTGGGGAACAGTGAATTTTGTTTCCCGAGAATCTCAATGTTTCCAGAGATGAAGTCGAGGGAGACATTGAGATTCTCAGGAAACAAAATTCACTGTTCCCCTCAGGACAGGTCAAGAAGTGTTAACTGTTAACCTGTGACATCATGGATTTTGCAATGTTGCTTGCTCAGAGACAGCAAAAAAGAGTTTTATTGTACAGTTATGCATGTCATGTTACCTCAAAGTAACAACTGAAAGCACATGCTATTGGAGAAAACATTCCTGCTATCATAACAATTTTAAAAAGATGATTCCCAGTCCATACTGTGCAGTCTCAGCACCCTAATGTTTATAAGTCTCACTCAATGGAATGGAAATCAATGTTACTCATTATGAACCACATACCTCATCTTTGAGGCCTTTCACATTCTTTTCCAACAGCTTCATCGATTTTTACAGCCGCAAAGTTGTTTCATCAAATTATATGAGAAAGAACAAAGCATCAGGCTTTACATCCATAATGGCGGTTGACGTGAAACTTTGAATTTATTTCATGTAAGTAGTGGCAAAATGTTACACTTTGTGATGTCTTGAATGACGCAAAACAAAAACTTAAATATGTAAATGAACTCTCAATAGTGCACAGTACTAACAGGAAATCGTCTTTAATGCGCTATTCAGTAACACGCAGACTCTAAAATTCAAAGCTCGCCGGCTCCTCCCAGTTTCCAACTACTGCCAAGCTCTGTTTCATTGTCTGAACTGTGCTCAAGGATTTGATTACCGTGTGCTTGGCACTAGTCAGAAGCTGGGAGGAGCCGCCAAACATTTGATTGACGGTAACAAAAAACGCATTTGTTGGTTGAGCTTTGAATTTTGGAGTCTGCATGTTCTTGAAAGGTGCAGTAAATATGACTCAGTTCTTTTGTCTTGTGATATTCAGATTTGCCGAGAAGTCATTCAATCCCAGTATGTCCTTGGTGTGCAAAGAGAACAGCTTTACGGCACAAGTTATGAGTTCAAATTTAATGGCTACCCCTGGAGTTGTGGAATTAATGGTCATGATGGACTCCATGGCAGAAACATGGTATGTCATTTGATTGCCACCCTGGCCAGAAATAACTGGAGGCTGGTCATGGCAGCAGATGTATCTGCCAAGTATATTCACCAGGACAAAGGCGAAGACTATCCACTGGACGTGGACAGTATATTCTTCACATATGATCCAATGGCAACTCAAGCGACAGCACCGCCCTATGTCCAGCCTCCATCTTATGGGCTGCTACCACAAGGTCAACCTCCACCACCATTTTCTCCTGCACCATATGCTCCTGCACCATACCATTCAGCACCGTACGCTCCTGCACCCTCCACTGAACCCCCACCATTTGCTCCTCCAGCCTATGCGATGTATCCTCCTCCTCAGTGAAGAGGGCTGAGAACAGCACCTGGCCCAAAAGGGCCTTGTATGTACATGTAGTATTAAAACAAGGTCCCAAGTGTGTACACACCTAACCAAACATGGTCCATAGTATACATATATCTAATAAGAACCTTGTAAATGAAAACTGTATTTATTTAATAATTGAAAATTTTGTATAGGGGAACTGTTTACAATATTATTTGCATCATTATCATATTAGTACTTCAGTCTCTGAACGAGCTAGAAAAGTATCAGTTCTAATAAGGGCATGGTGCAATTGAATGTGCCACAAATTTTGAGCATGTGTGATCCCTAAGGGATCAGGAAATATATAAACTTCAAAATTTCATACAAAATGTTCGGGTACAGCCTTTTTTTGACACCCAGAAATTTTGCAGTTCTCAAAGTCAATCTTGATTTTGCACCCAGAGTTAGGATTTCACCAATTATTAGGCTTCACAAGCACTGTAATTGTTTGGAGTCAATTTGTATCTAGCACGATGCATCAAATTCATATCTATGCATAGGTTTATGCTACTGAGGCAAAGTGTACACGGAATGCAGTCATAGAGATTCCCCTGCACATTGTAGACCAAATATGCAAACGAAACATGGTGTAAGAATGGTATACAATTTTTGCTTTGAATGAACAGATCCTAGATAGGGTAAATGGGCTATATATGAGGTAGTGTTTACATGTCAAAACTCATGCTGGTGTGAGTTCTGTAGCAATATATGACTAGGTGACTTCATAATGTGTACCTGTTTTCTTCATTTCATATCCAACCCTGTTGGGGAGGGGAGTTACTCTACAAAGTTCTACACTGGGAAGCTCAGCCCGAGGTTCAACCCCTCACTCTTTTGTATACTGTTTTGACAGTAAAGGTACATTTGTACCCCTTTCGAATACCTTCAATTGAAAAAAGGTATCCCTTCACATACGTTCATAACTGGCATGTATTTTGAATATATTGTCAAGAAAGGAAGACTGCTTGTTATTTTCATGTGGTGTTTAATAAAGTGAAATGATACAGTCATGGGGTGCGTCTGGTCACAGTATTTTATTTGAAGGCCCTTTAAAATACATGTAACTAAATGAAATATTTTAATTAAAGGCCTTTAATTAAAATACATGTAACTAACTGACAGATTTCCCTACCCTTTCATGTGCCTCAACTTGCAAAATCCCTACCCTTTTACCAAAGCTAGACAAAGGTACCCCTTTTGGTTTAAGCCTCCCCATATAGGTCATTATGAGGAGCACTCCCGTGGGAATCTGACATTGTTTATGTGACAACATCTTGAGGTGAGTAATTCCAGAACCAACACCTGCAAATATTAAAATTTAAAGTCTACCAAAAGACTGACTTTCCCCCAAGGGGGAATTCCCATATGAAAAGGTCAGGGGTGCTTTTGAGAAAATTTGAATTTAACCCCGAAGGGAGATCAATCTGGGTGTGGCTCAAGATTTAATTGATCCCCATAAAATAGCATGTACCACTTCAAAGGGACATGAAGTGTTTTTTTGTTGTTGTTGTTTTTTTGCCTTTTCTTCCAGTGTAACCCTGATACCCTAGTGCATGAACCTTGACACCACTTCGTCCTGAATACCCTAAGTGAAACCAAAACCGTGATTTACACCCCTGAGGGAGGGGACCAGCATCCTCAACCTTTCCAAATGGGAATAGTCTCCCCGCCCCCCCCCCCCCCCCCTTCCCAGGCTGATTTCATCCAGAAAACAAGGGGTCATTTGTTGTTTTGACAAGTTACTGATGCTAGATTTTGTATGGGAATAAAAATTTAAAGCGGGTACTGTGACTGAATGAACATGACTGAGCACGACTCAAAAGGGTGTGACACATGCTGATATCATGTAAACAAAAACAGAGCTATAAGAGGAGGGAGCTCAGGGTGGACTCCCATATAGAGGGGCATGAAGGGGTAAAATGGGAACTGGGATTTGCCTGTTTTTGGGCTGGGAAAATGGGATTTACTTCACTGGGACTGGGATTCAACTACTGGGAATGGGATGAACAGTTTCGAAAATGGGTGAAGGATTTTTAGTTTTAGTGCTCTCTGACCCTAGTTTTTGACACCACTGCTTAATTGAGCCTATTCTTTTATGTAAAAAATTAAAATTCAGCATCATTAGACCTCAGTAGACACATAAAATCATTACATTTTTCGTTTCCGCGTTCTAGCTACCAGGCTCCATATGACACCGCGGAAATACGTTTTTTGGGGTGCGATACAGTATTTTGCTGGTCAGCGGTACACCTTAACAAAACTACAAAATGCCTGCAACTTTTACATTGTTTTCGCAGCGAGTCTTATCGACAGTCAAAAAGGTACAAAACTTAGAGCGCACACTGTAAACTTAGCTTTTAAACTCCGCTCATTTGTTGGATAGTTCTCAGTTAATATTATATATTGTGCCAAAGCCAAACTGAACTTGCACACGGTGTGAAATTGTTGTTGTTTCGTGAGAGTTCGTGCTCGCAAGCGGCGAGCCAGTGGCAATTTACGTTACGATGTGTGCTAAGGCTAAGACTAGGCAGCTTTTGTGTTGCTGTAGCGGTGTTCTGAGGACATCAACTTCTCAAGTTTGTTGAATTGATGGGCTTGAACCGTATGAATCGGTATGTCAACGGCATTTCGATCAAATTCGTCGGGAAGACATGCTCGTGTTCGTCCACTTGTTCGATTGGGGGCACTCACGTAAGTAATCACGGTCATCCTGTCCTCACTCGGTATCACCGAATTATAGACCAAGTTGGCCGAATTCGAAGCAGTGCTTCGTATAAATCTCGGACACGTTGGTGTAACAAGTGTAGGACTGAATCCCCAAAAGGGTTCAAAATCTGGCCTCAACTCGAGGAAGAATTCACCGAGGTATGTTTTCTCATAAAATACCCAATTTTAATTATACTGTACTTCAGGAAGCTTGAGGCTGGCGAAAATAAAATTTTAAATTTTCATGGTTATTATTGTTTCTTTGTTTCTTGTCATAATTTCGAATTGTTGCAGTTCTGTATTTTGCTTTTAGCGCCTCTAAAGTGTGAAAATTATTTTAAACTAGTTGCATAGCTGTTAGAGTTTAGAAAAAAAAGCTATTTAGCTATTAAAAAAACCACAAGAAGTACATGACATCTGATTATCTTTAGATGGCAGAAGACATGGAATACAAAGCTGTTAAAAGGGTAATTAAAAATACATGCATATTAGACAATAAAATTACCATAAAATCTGGGTAATAACAACTTCCAGTTAAAACTCGATAAATGAATTTCATTTTTAGTTATAAAGAGGCTATCCCCCTTTTATTCACACAACAATCTTCTGATTATAAGGCCACACAGATAATTTCTGACCACATTACCTTAGAGCCCGAGACTCTATAATTTGTAACATTAATACTTGTTTACATATTACTATTATCTGGATTTCCCAATAGAAAACTTCTTCTATTGTACATTTTTTTCTATTTTGGCTCAGCAAAAATCCTTTTAGATACTGTCCATGGATGATTTCCACAACATCAATGCTGTAAAAACACCAGCTGAGAGAACACTGACCAATGCTCTCCATATGGCAACTCCTCTCCTGAACATTCAGCCATCTGTTGATGGTGGGGAGAGGCAGGGGGCAGGAGCCCGGGAGAATAGGGTGTAGGAATCTGGGGAGAAATGCAAAATGCTAATTTTTGTCCTTCATTAAGGCTTCAAATACTTTCAAAAACAAGAACTGAAAATGTTACTTGACTTTCATTTAGTGTCTTTAAAGACTTCTAGGCCAACAGGCAAAGAAAAATTCACCCTTGGGCTCAAAATGAGGCTCAAAATGAAACCCTTTGACAGTGGCTATGTCATAGCTCACTCACTTGAAAGACGTGGGTAAGAGTAGCAAGGCTGAAAACAAAGGAAAAAAGGAAAAGGAAATGCCTAAGGACTGTGCAGCTAAATGGCTAGGATGTGTTTTGAGTCTCTTAATTTACAGGGGACAAGAGCAGGATGAACAAGGGTGGGAGTCAAGAGATAGAGGTATGGGAAGTGGGAGATTCTGACTCTGCTGTCCCTCTCCCCACTTGATGCAGTACCTTGTCCCTAAGTAAAAGGTAAAGTCTGCATAGAGCCAAGTGGCCCATCAGGCCAGGCTTATCTCAGTTTCTGTAGCATGAACCGACTAGGAGTATTTCTACTACCCCCTGGATAGGATGCTAGTCGATCACAGAGTTACCCCCAGCATTAAATTCACCAGTACCCATATGTACACCTTTGTGGAGAGAGGCACCGTGAGAGTAAAAGTGTCGTGCCCAAAAACACAACACAATGTCCTTGACCAGGGCTCGAACACAGACCACTCGATCCATTGCTGAGCGCACTAACCACAAGGCCACCGCACGTCCCACCTTGTCCCTTAGGCCTAACCTTAACCCTAAACCTAAAAAAAAGGAGTCTGTAGATTTCAGTCAAGTTTACCTCTTTTGTATTGAGACAATTTCTAATTTCCTCGCTTTGCCATTCCGTTTACAGCACCAAAGCCTGATTTTAAGTGATTCGCAACTACTGACGGAACTTGTTTTTGCAACTTACAACTTCAGACTTTGCACAAAATTTCTCACTGGAGAAAAGCAATGTTGTAGAACTTAAGTGATGAACTAAATGCAATAAATATTAATTTGTAAGAAATGTATCTGTTCTTTAATACATACTTTTGTATCTAGTATCTGAGTTAGATGTAGCCAAGATATATTACTAATGGTTTGTAGATGACAGTAAGCCAATTCAGAGACACAGTGGCATAAACAAACCCACTTGTTAGCCAATTTATCACAGGAAAAAAAAATACATATAATATTATACATATATAATTTATTGCCATCAGGTGCTATAATGTCTTGTAATAAAGTGGTTACAAGTTAAGTAAGAATCTTACAGAAGGGAGGATGATACAATACTATTACTAAGGCGATCATAATTAATTTCATATTGATTCAAAGCACGTGATATGTACGTGTATGATTACAATGTAAAAATTATTTTGTAGTGATTGAGCAAAGCTCATCTGAATTAAATTAAATGAAAGGAAAAACAACAACAGTCAATTATTTATGAAAGTTGATACAATGCACATGTAAGATAGGGAAATAGAAATCGAAAAGCTTCAAATGACTGAGTAAACAAAATAAACTAGTGGGTTTCATTGAGTTGATTACTGCCTCTCTGAAATGTTGAATGTCTTTTCAGCATCAAAAGAAGTGAAACTTGACCACATCCCATAAGTGGAAGCGGTTTCGTGTAAACAAATACAGGTGTTTAGGCATTTTAAAATATTTAGTTACATGTGCATACATGTACAGGGAAACGGTCTTGAAAATTTCCATGTGCTATCAACATTTAATTGATGGAAACAAAAAAGACCTCAAAAAAGGAAAAAATTGTCAATGAACCGAAGATATTGAGCGGTCTTAAATGTTTTCAGTATTTCCAGCGTTCGCTGCGGCCAACAAATCATAATATTTTCGATTTCTACTCCCTTCGCAAACGCCACCATTATATAAATGTAGGCTTAAACAATCTTTAATGATAGAGAAATATCTTGTGAATGAAATGAACAAATGTTTTATTCTTACAGCAAACGGCAGGTACAAAAATATATTTCACCCGTTCCAAAAGGCGCAGCAAGTGAGAAAGGTGATAGAAACGCCTAAACGCCAGTCTTTAAAGACAAATTCTTATCAAAGTTTCTTTGACGCGTTGCGAAATATAATCTCATTGAACAAGCACCACATGTCGGCGCAAAGTGAGTGTGAATAAAACGGTCCCGACTTACATGTACCTTAACCATTTCGTGCAAATTACACTTTAAATCCAACCAGTCTTCAAAATCCTTGCAAAAGCTGCACACAGGACAAATTTTCTGCTTTGCTGGATACCCATCGTTGATTTTCACAATTCTGAGGCGAGGGCGGCTGAAGCAACACGATCCACGCTTGATCCGCTCGAGCTGGCTCGAGTCAGCAAACTACACATTACTCCACACAAAATGACTCCCCTGTACCGCTATTCTTTACGAACATTGCTTGAGTATTAAAAACCTATTTAAGGACGTCAAACTCACCAATAACGAGAACTATCAAGGATATTTTCGACCTTAAAACGAAGCAAAATACCGATCTCAGAGACTGCTCGATCGAAGGACAGCACAGCCCGATGGTGATGACCACTGACCAGTTACGGTGTCGCTCCATATGGTTTTATTGTTAAGTTCTGTCTGTTTTCCTGGTCAGCGGTTTGTTGTTGATGGAATGATATGCGCATGTTTGCACGTGGCGGGAAAGATAAAAATGGCGTCCAATTCGCGGACTATGATAGTCAAAATCAAGTATATCAACGCAAAAAAATGCTGTAATACACACAGAAAATTGTAAACTTATGTCTTGGAAATGGTGGCATGTTAATTGGTGCATCCAACTCTACAAAGGGTATTTACTCGATCACAACTGATTTTGACGGAGTAGGTGTCCTTGGAGCAGTGAATGTTATGTGCAGCTATGCAGGCAGTTGGACAAATGTTAGTTCTTTGGCACCCTCAGTGGATGAACTAGCTGTTTGTGCGGATGGTGTTCTTCATGTCTTTGTTCAATCACAGGGTGTAACAAGGATCGTTAGAGGGAGTGATGGCCTACCCATATCATCACGAGCAGTGAATGTTGCTTGGTTAATTTTGGTAAAGATATTTTGTTCTGCGAAGAGCACTCCGTTGAGCTCTTTAAATCTGGGGTTCTTGTTGTCATTGCAGGACACAGTAAAGGTGATAGTGATGGTTCACAATCGCACTCGAAACTTTGTCAACCAATTGGAACCTGCGTTGAATTTGATCGTGACATTTACGTTACAGACTCTGGTTCTGGCGCGGTCAAACTAATCAACAGACCGTTGACAGGGATTGCAGAGTTCCTTGGGAAGTTACAAGTCCTGGTAAAGGCTTTTAACATTCATTCCAAAAAACGCACGGTTAGAGAACCACGGAAGTCGGTTAATAAAGCACTTGCTATGGTGGATGAGGTGCTGGAGTACGTGAAGTATTGCTCACGGAAGGCAAGAGAGCTACAGTCCGTGGCAAAAGAAACCACTGATTGTCCAGAGGGTACTTTATCAAACAAGTGTTTGAAGTCATTGGAACTGATCGCACAATCACTTCGCAGGGTAGAGAACAACATCAAAGATCTGTCTTCATATCCAGGTTTCGAGGTGAACTTGAATTTAAAATCACTCCTGACGTTAAATGTTGAGAACCAACACGCAGTAACTCATTTTAAGAAGGAAACAGCTACTCTCGAGAATACGCACAGATTTTTGGTTCATCAGTTGAAGAAGGAGTAAAGAGAGTGACACCATGGTCTTCACATTATTACACACATCCTAACTCATACTACCCTGTTGAACTTTCTGTTACTGGCCAGTTAGTCCTTGTTGAAATTCCCAAACCGGTCGGAGAAAGATTGTCCAGAAATGATGAAGCAGAGATGGGAGTGTGGGCAAAACGATACGGCAAGTGTGTAAGGCAGCGAAATGTACGAAAAGACAACACCATGGACAGAGCTGGGACACTGCCTCTGAATTTGTATGAAACACAGACATTGCTTAATCCACTAGATTTGCGGTTTGTACTTCCTCGTGCGCAAAGTTCAGTGCCGGGGAAAGAGCAGAACGTCCAGAAGGTGACTCTGATGAACAGCCTGCTTCTCGCATGCACATATCAAAGTGAGGAGTACAGCAGCAGCGAAAGGGGAGACAGTGAGTCTGTGAAGATGATACAAGTGGTTTCAATATGGTTATGCCATCAAGGGCTGGAAGACAAAGACTGATCACCAGAAGAATGAGAGATTTTCCTCAGTCCAGCTGGAGGTATGTGTGTATCCAAACGAGGTCAGTCTGCGCTTTTAATTAATTTTACACATTAGACTGCAAACAATCACTGGCAATGGGATTTTAGATTTGGTAACTAGGATTTGGACCAAATTTAAGCTGAGAACTGGGATTTGGCAAAAATTTGGGCTGGGAACTGGGATTTGGTACCCCCCTTCATGACCCTCCATATAAAATAGGATGGGGGTGCTTGTGGTACCTTTTAGAGGTTAACAAGGCTTGATATGATTTAGGTAAACTCTAACCCCCCCCCCCCCCCCTCCCCCTGCACCTTATTTCCAATAGTGCATTTTAACGAAAAACATAAAGGACGCCATTTGAATTCACAATTTATCCGTTATGTGAATAAATGACATATTTGAATTAAGTGTTAATTTGAGTGGCAGGGCATTCTGCAGTTAAACCGAAATGTATAATAATATGAAATATCGTGGGAGATTACATGGTATACAACTCGCAGGCGTTGCGTGATTAGTTACGATCACGTAGCGTAACGCAATCATGAACCAGTCTATCAACATGTTTTGGGACGGATTTGTTCACCCATTTCCCCCCCTCTACAGCGGGGGCAAATTACATCATGAGCGCTTCGTTTTCGCTGTCACGCAATAAAAATTAAATCGAAAACCATCCAGTGGAAAAAAACTAAGAAATTGTGATGTTGTAGAAGATGACTAAATAAAACACTTCTCCAAGTTTTAGGCCTGTGCGTCGCTCCAAACTTCAGGTATTCGTCGAAATATTTCGCCAAAATTTACCGGAGCCCAGTATGAAAACGCGATGTTGGTGTACATCCGTGGTACACCAACATTCACTATTCACCAATGTCTTAATGTTTATTTCACAATTAAATATATAGCACGCGCTTAAAACAAATGGACCTTCATACCGATTTCACGCATTATAATCCATCAAATATTTTCGCTCGCGCACGATTGGTCTAAACGCGTCACGCGACTGAACAGGGCCCGGCTAAAACTGAGGATTCCGAGAGATAATAATTTCCTAGTTTTCAAATTTGCGCGCGTTATGAAAAATATTTGAAGGATATTAAAAAAACACAGTAGCCTTGATTTGGCGCGTAAACTTGCTCGGGTACTTGCATATCATTTGTTCCTCGAAGCTCACAGTTTTCCTCGAGCTACGCTCTCGGAAAACTCTTCGATTCTCGGAACAGATAATGT
Source organism: Orbicella faveolata (assembly GCF_042242905.1). Taxonomy (NCBI): domain Eukaryota; kingdom Metazoa; phylum Cnidaria; class Anthozoa; order Scleractinia; family Merulinidae; genus Orbicella; species Orbicella faveolata. Next base: position 6,068,630 of record NW_028301569.1, read on the forward strand.
TTTCGGACAAATATTCGAGCATATTTACCCGCCAAATGGAGGTTACTGTTGATTTTTAATCATGGAATATTTTCGCCTACGCACAATTGGTCTAAGCGCGTCCGTGACTGAATATGCCCCAGCTAAAACTGGCCAATATCCGAGTGATATTCCCCAAATTTCAAAACTGCGAAAAATATTTGAAGGATAATAAACACGCGATAGCCTCTCAGAGAAGATAATATCTGCGGACAAATATCCGAGCATATTTGCGCGCCAAATGCAGGCTATTGTTAATATATCAACAATTTTTCGTCATTTTTAACTAAACAAAAAATCGTCTCCGTAGATCGATCATGCCTAATTTAGTAAATCTTCGATGCTTCATAAGAATCCCTTGCAAATTCATAAAAAAATATGGGATCCCAAAGTTAGAAAGAAATGTACGCCAGGGGAAAATGGATGCCCCTTGGCATACATTTCTTGGTAAAATGTGGCAAGTTCGGAGTCCCATATTGTTATGCATTTGAGTTCGTCACGAACAATTAAAGTAATTGCTGATTTTTTCGTCAAGTATCCTTCACTAATTTAGAAATTTATCATGTAATTAAGAAAACGAAAAGACTTCAAATCATCACGGTGTACATGTCGGTCCTTTGAATAGAATCCTCAACTTCGTTCCCAGAGGCTTCTCACTTTTCCCTCTCATCTTTAAGGAAAAAGCCCTGGAGCAAGGTTATAAAATCCTTTGCACTGCATGCTAAAGACGACCACCCTCTGCACGCGTAATCTCAAGTTGAAAATCAAAAGAACAATTAAAAGCAAAAAACAAACTGTGTGAAGGGAAAATATGGAATTCATGTAGTGAGGGTCAAGTGAGAGTTTGTAAGAAATGTAATTCCCTGCAACCTGCTTTTTGTTTTCTGCCTGTTTCCTTTCAAAACGTTTTACAGAGAAGAAAAAAGATATACATTATTCATGTACAACTCAACAAGAAATGATCTCGGAGATAGTTCTGCGTGCACTCCGAACAAGTTTGGCGACGAGCACTGATGTAGGGCAGGAGTAGAATCGCACTGGAGCGGTGAGGGGAGGCCCTTTCTTTAAGATTCTGCAATACCAAGAGGAACTTATAGGACTTTTTTTGCGGTTCAGTTTATAGCTGGCCACTTATTCTGCGTTTCAGGGAACACCGAATGAACCTTTATGAAGCCTACAGAAGCAGACGGCAGGCAAAAATGGCTACGAACCGTGCTATATATAGACTCGATATAGTGTAACACTGAGCAAATTAAAAAGAACAATCGATTTTATGTGGCACATAAAGAGACTTTATTAACTTTGTTTAATTCAGTATTTGCTTTTAAATTGTAATTATCTAATTAAGACACCTACAATTAACTTATCACAACTTTGCTAAAGCTATTAGTTGCTATTCCATATCGACAAGCTCACTTAAACATGTTTAGTCACGTTAAAACAAATTGAAAGAGTTGTCATTTCAAAAAACTGAAATAAAATCTTACTTTAAGTTTCTCGACCAAACAATGAAAATAAATCTTTGTAGTGCGACTTACATGTAAAATGTATTGACCTGTTTGCTTGACTGCAAAGATTTTATGAGCAAAACTGTAAACTGAACTCGATGATCATATAACGCCTAATTTCTACTAATTTTAATCCCTCAAGAACCACTTGTTCAAAAGAGAAAGACCGAAAAAAAAAGCTGGTTAAAGAAGAAAAGCCGGCAGGGCAAGCCGGCTTTTCTTCCCTCTGCCATTTTTGTTTTCTTTTTTACCCGCAAACTTTTGAGCATTGTATTACAGTAACTAACCAGCAGCGATACTTAGAATTGACAATCCTACAAATGCTCTTGAGAACAGGTTTACACTTCAGCGGGCAATCTGGTAAGAGACCTAGAACAACAATCAAAAGCTCAGTTAATTCGGAATGAGAGGGGAAAGGTAGTGAGTACATCACTGAATGAACTTGTATTTTTTTCTGTTGCATATTCTTTTCGTATTGTGCTCAAAATCTGCTGCAATCATTTCTGCTTTCTGCTCATTTAGTCAATTGATGCACAAAAACCGAAGACAAGTCTGACCCTTATGCGTATATGCGAGACCGATGACAATCGCCTTTTGCTAATCTATGAAAGAGATAGATATCAAGTTCAGTGGGGATTTATGACGCGTGCAATGTGAGGCGATGGTGAAAAACAGGGCGAACTCCAAAAGAAAATACAGATCAGATGTGAGGTCAGTGCGTTAAACGACAACGGCTACCATAGCTACTAATTTTTAAATTAATGTCAACCTAATGATGCACAGCATACTGATACCGGCTTTAAAAACTATGTAATCTTAGCGTCGCTGATAATTTCCTTAACAGAGAAGGAAGATAGAGTTCAAAAACATGTACGCGTGTTTCACTTACCTCTTGCGGCTATTTTGCCCGTGGTTAAGCTTCTCGGTGCCCTATCTACCTTGACAACAAGATAAATGGGTAGCTCTGCACACAGATCCTTCATTTCGTCAATCAGATTGCCACGTGCATTGTCATCAAGAGTCCCCACAGCCTCCAATTTCACTACAGGTGGACTTTTGTTCATCGTAAATCCCGCGTCGTTCTCCTAGTGGGATTAAATTAAAAAACTGACCCTCTGAACTACTGTACAGTCATGATAGTTATTACTGAAATTTCTAAAGACGACGCGGAACGTTTTGTGCAGAATCTCTAATCTGTAGGCATGACAAAGGAAACAAGACTAGGTCTAGTTTAAATACACTATACGTATAAGGAAGCTGTTTTGCCAGTTCTATATTAAACCATGCTACTGTGTTAATACTATTGCACAACAGTGGATGTTTGCCTCATTGCCAAAGCTTCTGTTTAGAAATTGTTTCCAGTTCTCCCGCTAATATATTTTACCATGCGCGTTGCAGTAGATGTTTTTTTTGTTTGTTTGTTTGTTTGTTTTGTTCGATGATGTAAGCGGGATAAGCAATAACAAGTATTTCAGTTAATTTTCAATCATATTTCGAGTACCTTCAGTGTTAACAATTCAGCACAACGAAACATGGGATACAAACTTACCAGAAGGCGCGCCAAGTCGGCCGGTTTAGGAACATTTTCAGTTGATGGACTCAGATAGCACGATTTGGCCTCTGGCATACGGATCATCATAAAATTCTGCAAAGTTCGAATGCATTAGTTATGTGCAAGTGCTGTCTGTATAAACGTAACGCTCCTATACTAAGATAGCATGTCGCACACTCAGGTCATATGAATTTTGCCTTGAAGTTGAAGTAAAGTTATTTATCAAGGACCCATTTTGCACACCACTCAAAATGGCTTTAACTCCACATTTACTAGTCAACTGCTTCTTCCTTTACATGTAGTGTATACGAAGAGAACTCCTTGCTAAGCGAGGTGTTGTGCCTTGGATGTCGCCGAAAATAATCTTTGGAAATAAGAACGAATGATAATAATAATAATGAATGAATCATATCTTTATACTAGCCCCGTACCCTCCCCTCTCCCTGAACAGGTCTTCCTACTTCTGATATTCGCCTCGACCCCGATAGCAAGTTATAAATTAGTGAATCGAACATGCAGTGCTGTAAAGTTACTAACCTTTTTAAAGTCAATGACCACGTCTGCCTCTTCTTTATCAGGCGAAATCTTTGGCACATGGAAAGTCTCTGTTTCCTTCTTTGTGTCAATTTCAACCTCTCCCTCTTCCTCTTTTCCATCTTCTGTCTTCAATTTTAATCTGTATTTCTTCACCGGATCACTAGCAGGTGAATCCTGCAAAGCCTGAAGAACGAAAAGGTATACCTGCATTTCAACTCATCTGATTATACTGAGAGAGGATCAGGATAGCTTGGGTCCGAATTCGGTCGTCTTGAAAGTTCCATGAAAGTAAGCAATATTAGAAAGCAGGGAATTTCCTCTCAACTAATATTACACTGACACACATCGCTAAGCAAGTTTTAACCTGTAAGTCACGTGCTCTTGGATACGAACAAATACATCAAATGAAAACGCATGCGGCAGAGAAAGCAAATATCTGTTGTTATACTTCAACCGTTACCTTTTCCTCAGGTGAACCGCATTTGCAGATTGACGAGGCAGACACAGCGACAATCGACAGAGCAAGGCACAAAATGAACAATTTGAAACCCTAAAGAGGAAAATTAGGTAAATGAACTTTTTTAAGTATCCTCTCTTATCAACTGAATTAGCGACTAAACGTTTTACAGCGAGGATCCCGCGGCATGCAGCACAAGTGTGACCTCTTTTGGTCAATTCCCATTGTTTCGTGCAGATCATCCAATTAGAAGACAGGTTGCTTGAAGAAAAACAATTCAAAACCGCAAGTGATCGTGCGGGAAAGATTAAGTTCAAACTTTACAGTTTTAATTGTTAAATCGTACTCAAACCTAATTTGCAGCTCCAAAATGTGAAATGTTTACCACAAAATCAAATAAACAGGCATCTGCTTGACAGCCTATTTGCCCGGCAACAACTTAAAACTCAAGAAGTGATGAGAAATAATTTCTAGCGCCAGTATAAATGCATTCTTGCGTACTTTAACTCGAAAATACGACAAAATTTCTGGGTATATTTTGTTGTCTTGCTTTTGTGTATGGATCTAGCAGCAGACAAATGGCAAAATGAAAATAGACTTACCATTTTTCTTTTGTGAAAAAGCGTCAAGTCTTCTTTCCTCTTGTAGCTGATGCAAAGTAGTATGGATGCAGGTTCATATGAGCGAACCCTTTTTATATCATCTGAAGGTTGTACAATGCCACCTCACTCCGGCTTAATCGGCTGATATCTGAAAATGTTACACCTAAATTTGACCTGACCTGGTTTCAGCACATTGGTGGCATAGTTGCTTCGCTATTTCTATGAAATTACAGGAAGTAGCGCTGAAACGGTGTGGCTATTTTCGACCAAAGCTCGTATGCCAGGTGCCCTCGTTTCAGCACTTCCTTGAGACATGAATGGATAAAGCCTACCATGAATGCAAAAAGGCAAAAATAAAGATATCGTATATCATAATAAGGATAAAGATAAATTGCCAGAGCCTTCAGCCGGTGAAACGTGTTGAAAGTCTCACTGAGAATTATCGCTGATTCAGTGTGAGAGGTCATGTATGTTTGCGGTAAGCAAAAGATTTAGTTAAAATTACTAGGACTGACGGTTGCAAAGAGCTAAAAGGAGGACATATTAAAAAGAATGATACAGCAGTCTGAATATGAAAAATGCTCTGCTAGCAACTGTCCCAATGATCGTTCCTCCCTGTTTCCGTCATGATTTGAATACACTATTTAATATATGGGGAGTCACCGCAATCTAGGCGGCGTACTGGTAGAATATCGGCCCGAGGTCTTGACAGTGCGGACCGAATGCATGGAGGTCGATACAAAAAAAAAAAAGGAAAAAAAAACGGAAGGTCAATATTGTCCCAGTACGGTCCCGAGTATTATAGGTTAAGTAATAAGAGATTACAAGACTAAATATGTTTATATCAGTATATAAAAAAGTGCCACTATCAGGGACTGTAAAAAAACGCGCAATTCTGATTGGGAGCCGACTAGGTGAAGGGAAAGAGAGTTGGAAGAAAAAGAAAAGGATTCTTTTTGTTTTTTTCAGGAACGTAAGCCATAAAACAAACAGCTTCAAGAGTGATCGCGTGGGCTTCAAGAGTGGTCACGCGGGATCATTCGGGACAGTGCCCGGTCCATTTACTGAGAGATCATTAGACCGGCGATAGAGCAATAGATTTTAGTTATTGGTCCTCTGAACTAATTTAGTCGTGTTACAAACTCATAAACAAATGACTGACAAGAATTTGTGTTGTTGTTCCTTTGTTTTTTCCTGCTGATAGCGTGACATTTCAGATAAACAAGAAATCAGGTTAAAATACATAGGAAACAAAGAGGGAAATTCTAAACTTTTAAAACAGGTTTTCATTCAATTTTTAAGTCGCTAGATTTTTGGTATCTCTTGCTTATGATAAAGCTGACCTCTCACATTTTATGCATCAGAGACACTTTACATATTTCATTCTTGAACGCTCCTTCTCAATATCATGATATAAGATATCTTTAGTTTTGCCCTTTTCGCGCTTCCTTTAGTTATGGTGCTACTGCGCATCGCACAAACCTGAACTGAACACGTGTAGTCCAGTTCCTGAACCTCCACACTACCAGAGAACTTCCGGAGTAATAAAAATTGCAAAAAAAAAAATCTTCCCATAGGTCCTCTATTTTATGTCTCAAGTAAGGAGGGAACTGGGGAGAGTTAGCAGAGACGAGGTCTGATAGAGGAGAGCGAAACCGTTCCTGTAATTCTCTAGGAAATATCGAAGCAATTTTGCAAGTAATGCGCTGAAACAAGGTCAGGTCAAATTATAAGGAGTAACATTTCGTGATATCCGGTTAATAATGTCTCTACTAGTGTACAGTGAACTTAGAGATTTAGGAACTTGACTATCAGCTCAAGTTTGTGCCATGCGCAGTAGTTCTACAACTGAAAAAAGTTCAAAAAGGGCAAAAAAAGACATCTCATATAATAACCAAAAAGAGGATATATTTAATACGGAAGCCATGAAGAGTCTGAAACGTGTCGTGGAAGTGTCTCCGATGCAGTGTGAGAGGTCAGGTTTATTATAAGCAAAAGATACCAAAAACTAAGGTCAACTGACTTAAAAAATCACGATATAAAAGATTTCAAAGCTAACAAGCTTGTGGGGTCGTGTACTTCAAAACTGCTAGAACTGCAGAAAGTGCTAATGCGAGGACATATTAAAAAGAATGGTACAGCAGTGAACATGAACAATACTCTGCTAGCATGGCGAAGTTCCTTCCTCTCCCCGGTTAAATTCACTATTTGATATATTTATTTACAAATGACTCAAGAGACATTTTCTTTCAACTCCTGACTGCGTGACATTTCAGATAGACAAAACGACAATGTGGCCAAATTAATCAGTGAACCCTTCGAGGCTGGAAGAAAAGATAAAAAGTTAAGACGAGTGAAATTCAAAACTTTTGAAGCAGTTTTTTATTCCGTGGGATGACTCCGGCGTAAAAAGGACCAGGGAGCTCGTCGGAAATTTTGAAAAGAACCCCTAGGAGGTACCAAGATCCTGTTTTGCGAGCGTGGCTTGAAAAATTTTTTCACCCCTGAAGAGGTCACAGTTCCAAAACAACAAACTATTCGGCTAGTCACTGTTTTCGGCTCAATGCCTTGAAAGGTACTGTCAGAGGCTCCCGCTGTGGAGCTTTTGAAAATACTGACCACTCTAAGAGGTGCCGAAACAGCTTTTTACGTGTTACAAAGCACGACGAGTCCCACTGTTTTATTTTGTTTCAACTGTGTAGTCAACTGATCTGGGTTTTTGGTATCATTTAGCTTATAAGGAATAAACCTGACCTCACACACTGCATCAGAGACCCTCCCATGACATGTTTCACTCTCGAAGGTCCCGGAAATTTATCCTCCTTCGCATTATAATGATATAGGAGATCTTTGTCTTTGCCCTTTGTGCACTTCCTTCAGTTATGGTTCTACTGCGCATCGCAAAAACCTGAGCTGAACACGTGTAGTCCAGTTCCTAAAGCGCCGCCACGGGGAAAAGAATGTCTAAGTCCAGGATTTTAACGGGAGCCGGAACTGGTTGTGTTATTCGCAGAACTACTATAACTGACGGAAGTGCTAATGCGAGGGCGTATTAAAAAAAAAAAAAAAAAAAAAAAAAATGGTACAGCAGTGAATATAAGCAATACTCTGCCAGTAGAGTCGCCGTGATCGTTCCGTGCTCTTTCCGGTCTTTCTATAGAAGATCGAAGTGGTACCGGCTGTTGTTCAGACTAGTTGAAAAGTGTTCTGGGGGAGTCCAAGTGAAAAGTTAGGTTATACAACGGACATGGAAATGGATATGGAGATGTGGCTAAGATCTACTGATCTCCGGAGACCAGTAATAAACATTGCCAAAATTTCACCTTTCTATTTTTGTTGCTGTTTTTGTAGCGTCACAATCAATCTGGCTGAATTAGTTAGGTCACCTCGTTCTTTCCCCCTTCTCTTGCCCCGGTTACCCAAATACCCCGGGGTCCGGGAAATCGTCTACTGTAAAGTAACCCTGCCGCAACAACTATCTCTTCTGAGACATGGAAATAAACCCAAAAAATGATGAATTCATTGCTAACTGAGCAAGCGTTTGTCACTTTAAAAATCACATAAATTTTCCCCTAAAACAATTCTTAATCCAGTACTGAAATTTTGGTTCTGACGTTTCCTGGTTTAGAATTTCTTTACAGTACGGTAGGCTTTGTGCATTTATGTAAGGAAGAAGTGCTGAAACGAGGACAGTATGCAGACAACCTTCGATCGACAAAAACGAAAGCAACTCTGCCAGCAATGCACTGAAACAAGGTCAGGTCAAATTATAAAGATTAACATTTCCTGATATCAGGTTAATAATGAAAAAACATTGTGCAACCTTCAGGTGATATAAAAAGGGTTCGCTCACATGAACCTGCATTTATACTACTCATTTGCACAGCTACAAGAAGAAAGAAGACTTAACGCTTTTTCACGAGAGAAAAGTGGTAAGTTTAATTGTATTGGAAGATATTTTTATTTTTATGTGCTATTTGTGTGCTGGTAGATTCATAAACAATGTCGGTGTAAAAGTTCCAGGCGGCCTGTGTTTTGCTTTGGATAGAACAAAGTGTACTGATCGATCACATGCTTTGATTTTGAAGAGGAGAAAGGCCGGTTCCTATTTGTTTAAAATGTTTTTTCAAGATAGACGCACAAGTTTCCTCAATTTAAATTGTTACCAAATGTACTTGCGTGACAGAAGTTTCCGAAACGTTTCTTTCGCGTTTCTAAGACTGACAATGTCCGTGAATGTATTCTGATTTCACCTTTTAACATTTTGGATTTGCGAAATTAGTTTAGGCCAAAAACTGTAAATTTGGCTTGAAAGATTCAGTCACTATTAAGAGGGGTTGAATATAAGTAAGAATATCCACAAGAATATTTTCAGCCTAAAATAGGAAAAAAAATAAGCCTTGGCCGGAAAAACAATATTCTTACAATAAAAAAGAGTGTAACTGGTTCAGGCTATAAAAAGGGCCCCGTCGGTGGTTCCCAATCGGCCATCAGCTCTCATCATGAACACAATTTTATAGCAAATTTTTAACTGAGCTTCTGTTTGTTGTTCTAGGTATCAAACGGGGCTGTTACAAGGTGTGCACAACTAGGATGAAAACATGTTCTGCTGGCGCCATTCCGTAACAACGTGCTCAGAGAAATGCGAGAAATAAGCATCGTGTTTCCAACCAAGTGGTACTTGAGGGAATTAATAAGTACAAAGTGCTATATGATCGAGTCCAGTTTACAGTTTCCATTGATAATAACAGTTTGAAGTCAAGTAAAGTGATCAATATATTTCAAGTCGAGTTACAAAGCTTTATTTTATTATTATCATTTGTTGTTTTGTTTCAGCAAAGTAAGATTTTGTTACAATTTCAGTTATTTTTAAATTACAACTCTTACAGTTTATTCCAACGTGACTAAGCATGTCAAAGTAAACTTGTCGATATTGGAATAGCAATAGCAAAGTTGTGATAAATTGTATGTGGCTTAATTACATGATTACAATTTTAAATGTAAATTTAATAAAGTCTTTTAATGCAGAATGCTTCTTGTGTTTATCATGTGCGCTGTGCTGAAGTGTTTCGGAACGCGTTTTGGGGGCCCTCTTTCTGTGGGTTCAGAAAGGTTCATTCTGTTACTAAACCAAGAATAAGCGCCTGTAAACTGAACAAAACAAGTCATATAAGTTCCTCTTGGTAGTGTAGAATCCCAGAAGAAAGGACCTTTCCCCCTCCCCCCCCCCCCCCTTTATATTCTGCCCCTATCCTACACCTGTTCCCTTAGCCAGTCCTGTTTGGCGTGGATGCAGACCTTTCTCCGATATGTATAATAATGTGTATTTTTTCTTCTTTTCTTTTTCTTGTTTCTTTGAAGAAGCAGATCTTAGATAAGGTAGATTAGGGGGGTGTTTACTCATGCTGGTGTGGGTTCCATAGCAAAAATGACGGTGATTTCATACTGCATGTAAATGATTTCTTTCGTTTCACATGCAACTTGCTCATGAACTCATGTCACACCATCTTGAATTGAATTATCAAAAACTACACATACCCTAAACATCGAAGTTTTCCGAGAGCCTAATTTCAAACCGCAATAGGTGATCGTTCGTTGTTTTAACATGGTACTACTGCTAGTTTTTGTATGGTAATGAAAATCTCAGTAAAGCAGTTACAGACGCTACAGTGGCAGAACTCGGGCAGGGAAATCACACGCAGGCATAACGCAAGTAGGCATAACGCAAAGAGGCATAACGCAAAGAGGTATCACGCAAAGAGGCATAATGCAAAGAGGCATAACGCAAAGAGGCATATAACGCAATGCAAGTAGGCAGAACGCAGTGACAGAACTCGGGCAGGGAAATCACACGTAAGCATGACGCAAGTGGGCATAACGCAAAGACGGGCATAACGCAAGTAGGTAGAACGTTGTGACAGAACTCGGGCAAGAAAATCACACGATTATTACAACGTCATTGATTTCGAAAAGCACCGTCCAGATTAAAATGCACAGCCAGTGTTTTCAATTTCCTCCGGTTTGAAGAGCGTTTTCGAAATGCTCCATTCTCGTGAAGGATTAATGTGTACGGAGCCGTAGAGGAGGACGGGGCGTTATTGATCCTTGCTGAGAAACTTAATAAACTGTAAAGCCGTGAACGAAGATCCTGCTTGATTTCGACGTTGGATCTCACAGGAGATCTCATCAGCCAAACTTGAAAAGTATAACGATGAGAAATCAGCCTTCCTTTTACTGGCAGCAACACCTCTTGAAATCTCAAGGGCAATTAATGATACCATTTTGCTGCTCAGATCACTGGGGTTTACGATCCATGGCACAAAATCTGTCACCACGCCTACCCAAGTAATCAACTTTCTGGGATTTACCCTAAATTCTCAGAACATGACCATTTCTATGGTCACCGGGAAAGCAGACACTGATCAAATCCAAGTGTCACGTTTTTTGTCATGAGCGCCTTGCTCGGGAGATTGGGTAACCACTCCCTACGTTTACGACTTAAAATAAAGTTACCTTACCTTACCTTACATGCAAGAGCCAGTTTCAGTTAAAGAGGTGGCCTCTGTAGAGGGCCTCATGGTATGAGCTTTCTCAGGTGTGCAGTATGCACCTCTGTTCTATAGGTCTCTGGAAAATGACAAAACTGATGCCTTGAAATGCAATGGTTGGGACCCTGAAGGGCATATGACCCTTTTACCTCCGTCCAAACAGGACCTGCTATGGTGGATTTCTAATGTTGACCAATACCCAAAAGCTATTACTCCACAACCCCCTGATATAACACTCATGACAGACAGCTTACTGAAAGGCTGGGGAGGGGTGATAGAGGGTCATACCAGGAATCTAAATTCCACATTAATTACTTGGAGACAAAGGAAATTCTGTTAGCCCTGCAGTCCCTTTGCGACCATGTGCAACGTTGCCAAATAAAAGTGATTTGTGAAAATACAACTGCCGTACTCCTTTATCCGCAATATAGGTGGTACGAAATCTATAGTTTGCAATGACATGACTAGAGAAATACGGTCGAACCTTCGGTTGCGACCACCGTTCGTAATCGACCACTTCTCCTCAGCGACCAGTATTCCAAAAGACCAAAAGTTTCCAAGTCAACTCACTATATTTGAACCTCTTGTAAGCGACCACCTCTCGTAAGCGACCGCGACCACTTTTAGAGCTAAAAGTTTTGTTTTTGCTCATGGATGACGTAGTCTTCCATGAGCTTAGAAGGCAGTCGAATGGCACTCACTCACTCACTCACTCACTCACTCACTCACTCACTCACTCACTCACTCGATTCTGATTAATTTATTCATTAAACCTGGATTAAACAATTATCTACTACTTCCCCTACTAAGTAATGTTTTTGTCCAAGAGTGTTCGGTCGTCTTGAAGAAGGTTTTTTGACGAAATAGAAGACGAGGGGAAGACGCGGGGGACTAGAAAGGCGTACATTTTTGCCCAAGAAATCGAGAGCCTGGGTGCGAGTTTCTCGGGCACCCTGAAGTCGGCCATTTTGGCTTCATGTGATTTTCTTTCGTAAATATGTTGTTTTTTGCCTATCGGCTTTTGCTCACACGTGGATGAAAGCTGGTAGAGGTATTTATGACTGTGGTCATGTATCGGTCACAACAACGCGGTTGGCGAGGTCAAAGAATTGATACGAGAGACCCTGTAAGACAAAGTCAGAAAGTGGGATCGTGTTAACTTAGCATATGGGGCAAATTAAGCTCGTAGCTTTTTTTCTTGGCAAGAGAATTTGATGGTTTCCACTCGCTTTCTCTCCTTGTGGAGTCCAAGGTAAGCTTAAGTTCTTTTTGAGTTTTAGTTTCATTGTTTCTTTATTGTTTTATTTTGTAATAATAATAATAGTAATAATAAAGATCTTTCAACAGGGAGCCCACTTCACATACATGTGGTTTTCAGTGGGGCCCTGCAAAAATAAAATTGCAAAAGCTAAAGAAATAGTAGATTAAAAATAATAATAAAATTTAACCATTGTACTAATAGAAATATAGAAAACAGAAAAAAAAATGGTAATTAAAAATTAAAAATTAAGAAATACCCCTAATTCGACGGAAGTTCGAAATTTGTACGTAGTAAGCTTATTTTAAAATACTTCAAGTAAGAAATTCGATTTGCCTCATCGTTTCGTTCTGTTGTCGTTCACACTACATTTCTTTTGTATTCCATGCAGTTTGACCAGAGTGGAAATTTCTTCACAGATGGTATGCGCGTCAACCTACATGTACGATCGAGTAAATACGAGCTATGTTGAAATATTTTAGCGATGGACGGACAAATTAAAGCAATTAAGTCCAAGAGACTGTGTAGATCTATTTTTTACAAGGGAGATATATGCTGTCCAATTGCATCAGGATGGGGGTGCTCGTCGTAACAGATAAATTGTGAGGGGTGGGTGACGGGTGGAGGGGTAGTGTTTACCTGAATCATACCAGGATCATTGACTTTCACACCCGTATGAGTTCATCCTAGTTCCCTCCCCGGGGGTACTTTGATATAAAAGGGACGTGGGTGTTCTTCGGAAATTTTTGAAAAGAATTCCCAAGAGGTACCAAGATCCAATTTTGTGGGCGTGGGTTGAAATTTTTTCTTTCCTAAGAGGTACCAAATATTCTTAAACAACACATTAACTGACGATTGCTTCGAATACCCTCTATTCGTAAAGTTGATTATCAAATATTTCCTCATATTTTTTGGGGCTTAATACCCTGCTCCTGCTGTGGACCTTTTGAAGCCGAACACCATAAGAGGTTACGTGAATGAATTACATAGTTCAACTTGAATTAAGAAGTTTCCGCGTAGCCGGCTACAAAGAACTTAATTTGAGTGGCAGGGTACTCTGCAGTTGAACCGAAAGGTATAATAATATGAAATATCGTGGGATATTAAATGGTATAGAACTCGCAGGCGTTGCGTAACTAGTTGCGTTCAGAGCTTGTAAGAAGTATAATTCCCCGCAATCTGCTTTTGGTTTTCTGTCTGTTTCCACTCAAAACTTTTTACAGAGAAGAAAAAAGATACACATTATTTTACAACTAAGCAAGAAATGATCTCGAAGAAAGGTCTGCGTGCACACCGAACAAGTTTGGCGACGAGCAATGATGTAGGGAAGGGGTAGAATCATACTGGAGAGAGGAGGGGGGAGGCCCTTTCTTCTGGGATTCTACAATACCAAGAGAAACTTAAAGGACTTGTTTTGCTCAGTTTATAGTTGGCCACTTATTCTGGGTTTTAGGGAACACCGAATTAACCTTTATGAACCTACAGAAGGAGACGGCAGGAAAAAATGGCTCCGAAACAGTCCTATATATAGACTCGATATATAGTGTAACACTTGGACACATTAGACATAGTAAGCAAAAAAAAGCAATCGATTTGATGTGGCACAAAAAGAGGCTTTATTAACTTTGTTTAATTCAGTATTTGCTTTTAAATGGTAACTATCTAATTAAGACACTGACATACAATTAATTTATCACAACTTTGCTAAAGCTATTAGTTGCTATTGCATATCGACAAGCTCACTTAAACAAGTTTAGTTACGTTGAAATAATTTGAAAGAGTTGTCATTATAGAAAACTGAAATAAAATCTTACTTTTTTAAACCAAAAAAATTAAAACAAATCTTTGTAGCGCGACTTAAAATGTATTGATCTGTTTGCTTGACTCCAAAGTTTTTATTAATAGCAAAACTGTAAACTGAACTCGATCATATAACGCCTAATTTCTACTGATTTTAGTCGCTCAAAAACCACTTGGTTAAAAAAGAAAAGCCGAAAAAAAAAAAAAAAAGCTGGTTAAAGAAGAAAAGCCGGCTTGCCCTGCCGGCATTTCTTCTTTCTGCCCTTTCTTTTTTTAACCCGGCATAAATTAGGGCGGGCCCCGCACTTAATCGCATTCGTTTGTGCATATTGTTTCGGTAACGGTATACTTGATTATCCAAAGTATAACAACAGTTTTCGTAACAGTTCTACACACTTCCTTACAGTGTCGTCTGATACCTAGAACAACAATCAAAAGCTCAGTTAATTCGGAATGAGAGGGCAAAGTGAGCGCATAGCTGATTGAACTTGTATTTTTTCGAATTGTGCTCAAAATCTGCTGCAATCATTTCTGCTCTTTCTGCTCATTTAGTCGATTGATGCACAAAAACAGAAGAAAACACTGACCCTTCTGCGTATATGTGAGACCGATGACTATCGCCTTTTCCTAATCTATGAAAAAGATAGATATCAAGTGCAGCGGGGATTTATGAGGCGTGCAATGTGAGGCGATGGTGAAAAACAGGACGAAATCCAAAAGAAAATACAAATCAGACATGAGGTCAACGACTGCCATAGCTATTAATTTTTAAATTAATGTCAATCTAATGATGCACAGCATACTGATGCCGGCTTTAAAAACTATGTAATTTTAGCGTCGCTGATAATTTCCTTAACAGAGAAGGAAGATAGAGTTCAAAAACATGTACGCGTGTTTCACTTACGTTTTGCGGCTGCTTTGCCCGTGGTCAAGCTTCTCGGTTCCCTATCTACCTTGGCAACAAGATAAATGGGTAGCTCTGCACACAGATCCTTCATTTCATCAATCAGATTGCCACGTGCATTGTCATCAAGAGTCCCCACAGCCTCCAATTTCACTACAGGTGGACTTTTGTTCATCGTAAATCCCGCGTCGTTGTCCTAGTGGGATTAAATGAAAAAACTGACGCTCTGAACTACTGTACAGTCATGATAGTTATTACTGAAATTTCTAAAGACGACGCGGAACGTTTTGTGCAGAATCTCTAATCTGTAGGCATGACAAAGGAAACAAGACTAGATCTAGTTTAAATACACTGTACGTATAAGGAAGCTGTTTTGCCAGTTCTACATTAAACCATGCTACTGTGTTAATACTATTGCACAACAGTGGATGTTTGCCTCATTGCCAAAGCTTCTGTTTAGAAGTTGTTTCCAGTTCTCCCGCTAATATATTTTACCACGCACGTTGCCTAGAGATATTTTCTTCGATGATGTAAGAAGGATAAGTAATAACAGGTATTTCAGTTAATTTTCAATCTTATTTTGAGTACCTTGAATTTCAACAATTGATCACAATGAAACATGGGATATAAACTTACCAGAAGGCGCGCCAAGTCGGCCGGTTTAGGAACATTTTCAGTTGATAGACTGAGATAGCACGATTTGGCCTCTGGCATACGGATCATCATAAAATTCTGCAAAGTTCGAATACATTAGTTATTTGAAAGCGTTGTATAAAGGTAACGCTTCTACACTAAGATAACATGTCACACAGGTCATATGAATTTTGCCTTGAAATTGACCCATTTTGCACACCACTCAAAATGGCCTTAACCCATAAGCTAGTTAACTGCTTGTTCCTTTACACGTAGTGTACACGTCTTATTTCAATGTATATACGAAGAGAACTCCTTGCTAAGCGAAATGTTGTGCCTTGGATATCGCCGAAAATCTTTGGAAGTAATAACGAATGAATGAATCATATCTTTATACTAGCCTCGTACCCTCCCCTCTCCCTGAACAGGTCTTCCTACTTCTGATATTCGCCTCGACCTCGATAGCAAGTTATAAATTAGTGAATCGAACATGCAGTGCTCTAAAGTCACTAACCTTTTTAAAGTCAATGACCACGTCTGCCTCTTCTTTATCAGGCGAAATCTTTGGCACATGAAATGTCTCTGTTTCCTTCTTTCTGTCAATTTCAACCTCTTCCTCTTCCTCTTTTCCATCTTCTGTCCTCAATTTTAATCTATATTTCTTCACCGGATCACTAGCAGGTGAATCCTGCAAAGCCTGAAGAACGAAAAGGTATACATGCATTTCAACTCATCTGATTATACTGGGACGGGATCAGGATAGCTTGGGTCCGAATTTGGTCGTCTTGAAAGTTCCATGAAAGTAAGCAATATTAGAAAGCAGGGAATCTCCTCTCAACTAATATTACACTGACACACATCGCTAAGCAAGTTTTAACCTGTAAGTCACGTGCTCTTGGATACGAACAAATACATCAAATGAAAACGCATGCGGCAGAGAAAGCAAATATCTGTTGTTATACTTCAACCGTTACCTTTTCCTCAGGTGAACCGCATTTGCAGATTGACGAGGCAGACACAGCGACAATCAACAGAGCAAGGTACAAAATGAACAATTTGAAACCCTAAAGAGGAAAATTAGGTAAATGAACTTTTTTAAGTATCCTCTCTTATCAACTGAATTAGCGACTAAACGTTTTACAGCGAGGATCCCGCGGCATGCAGCACAAGTGTGACCTCTTTTGGTCAATTCCCATTGTTTCGTGCAGATCATCCAATTAGAAGACAGGTTGCTTGAAGAAAAACAATTCAAAACCGCAAGTGATCGTGCGGGAAAGATTAAGTTCAAACTTTACAGTTTTAATTGTTAAATCGTACTCAAACCTAATTTGCAGCTCCAAAATGTGAAATGTTTACCACAAAATCAAATAAACAGGCATCTGCTTGACAGCCTATTTGCCCGGCAGCAACTTAAAACTCAAGAAGTGATGAGAAATAATTTCTAGCGCCAGTATAAATGCATTCTTGCGTACTTTAACTCAAAAATACGACAAAATTTTTGGGTATATTTTGCTGTCTTGCTTTTGTATATGGATCTAGCAACAGACAAATGGCAAAATGAAAATAGAGACTTACCATTTTTCTCAGTTTTGTGAAAAAGCGTCAAGTCTTCTTTCTTCTTGTAGCTGATGCAAAGTATATGGATGCCGGTTGATATGAGCGAACCCTTTTTATATCATCTGAAGGTTGCACAATGTCACCTCAATCCGGCTTAATCGGCTGATATCTGAAAATGTTACACCTAAATTTGACCTGACCTGGTTTCAGTGCATTAGTGGCATAGCTGCTTCGATATTTCTAGAAATTACAGGAAGTAGCGTTGAAACGATGTCGCTATTTTCGACCAAAGCTCGTATGCCAAGTGCCCCCGTTTCAGCACTTCCTTAAGACATGAATGCATAAAGCCTGCCAGGAATGCCAAAAAAATGAAAAAAAGATATCCTATATCATAATAAGCATAAAGATAAATTGCAAGAGTCTTGAGGAGTGAAACGTGTTGAAAGTCTCACTGAGAATTATCGCTGATTCAGTGTTAGAGGTCATGTACTTTTGCAGTAAGCAAAAGATCGCAAAAACTAAGATTTATTTAAAGTTACTAGATCTGACGGTTCCAAAGAGCTAAAACGAGTACATATTAAAAAGAATGGTACAGCAGTCTGAATATGAAAAATGCTTTGCTAGCAACTGTCCCAATGATCGTTCCTCCGTGTTTCCATCATGATTTAAATACACTATTTGATTTATGGGGAGTCACTGCGATCTAGGCCGAGTACTGATAGAATATCGGCCGAGGTCTTGACAGTACGGACCGAATGCATCGAGGTCCGTTCAAAAAAATGGAGGGTCAATATTCTCCCAGTACGGTCCCGAGTTTGATAGGTTAATAAGAGATTACACGACCGAAATGTTTGTATTAAAAGAAAAAAAATTCCACGATCACGGACTGGAAAAAAGCGCGCAATTCAGATTGGGAGCCGTCTGATGTTAAAGAAACCAGAAGGCAAAGAGGGTTAGAAGAAAAAGGAAAGGATTCTTTTTGTTTTTTCAGGAACGTAAGCCATAAAACAAACAGCTTTAAAGTGATCGCGCTGGCTTCACGAGTGATCACGCGGGATCATTCGGGACAGTGCCCGGTCTATTTACTGAGAGAACATTAGACCGGCAATAGAGCAATAGATTTTATTTATTGGTCCTCTGAAACAACGTAGTCGTGTTACAAACTTATTAACAAATGACTCACAAGATTTTGTTTTGTTTTTCCTTTGTTTTGTTTTTTTTTTTTGTTCCTGCTGATAGCGTGACTTTTCAGATAAACAACAAATCAAGTTAAAATACATCAGAGAAGTGGGAAATTCTAAACTTTTGAAACAGGTTTTGTTTCAATTTTTAAGTCGATAGATCTTAATGTTTGGTATCTTTAGCTTAAAATAAATCTGACCTCTCACATTTTAACCACTAGAGACACTTTACATGTTTCATTCTTGAACGCTCCTTCTCAATATCATGATATAAGATATCTTTAGTTTTGCCCTTTTTGCACTTCCTTCAGTTATGGTGCTACTGCGCATCGCACAAACCTGAACTGAACACGTGTAGTCCAGTTCCTGAACCTCCACACTACCAGAGAACTTCCGGAGTAATAAAAATTGCAAAAAAAAAAATCTTCTTCCCATAGGTCCGCTATTTTATGTCTCAAGTAAGAAGGGAACTGGGGAGAGCTAGCAGAGACGAGGTCTGATAGAGGAGAGCGAAACCGTTCCTGCAATTGTCTAGGAAATATCGAAGCAATTTTGCAAGTAATGCGCTGAAACAAGGTCAGGTCAAATTATAAGGAGTAACATTTCGTGATATTCGGTTAATAATGTCTCTACTAGTGTACAGTGAACTTAGAGATTTAGGAACTTGACTATCAGCTCAAGTTTGTGCCATGCGCAGTAGTTCTACAACTGAAAAAAGTTCAAAAAGGGCAAAAAAAGACATCTCATATAATAACCAAAAAGAGGATATATTTAATACGGAAGCCATGAAGAGTCTGAAACGTGTCGTGGAAGTGTCTCCGATGCAGCGTGAGAGGTCAGGTTTATTATAAGCAAAAGATACCAAAAACTAAGGTCAACTGACTTAAAAAATCACGATATAAAAGATTTCAAAGCTAACAAGCTTGTGGGGTCGTGTACTTCAAAACTGCTAGAACTGCAGAAAGTGCTAATGCGAGGACATATTAAAAAGAATGGTACAGCAGTGAACATGAACAATACTCTGCTAGCATGGCGAAGTTCCTTCCTCTCCCCGGTTAAATTCACTATTTGATATATTTACTTACAAATGACTCAAGAGACATTTTCTTTCAACTCCTGACTGCGTGACATTTCAGATAGACAAAACGACAATGTGGCCAAATTAATGAGTGAACCCTTCGAGGCTGGAAGAAAAGATAAAAAGTTAAGACGAGTGAAATTCAAAACTTTTGAAGCAGTTTTTTATTCCGTGGGATGGCTCCGGCGTAAAAAGGACCAGGGAGCTCGTCGGAAATTTTGAAAAGAACCCCTAGGAGGTACCAAGATCCTGTTTTGCGAGCGTGGCTTGAAAAATTTTTTCACCCCTGAAGAGGTCACAGTTCCAAAACAACAAACTATTCGGCTAGTCACTGTTTTCGGCTCAATGCCTTGAAAGGTACTGTCAGAGGCTCCCGCTGTGGAGCTTTTGAAAATACTGACCACTCTAAGAGGTGCCGAAACAGCTTTTTACGTGTTACAAAGCACGACGAGTCCCACTGTTTTATTTTGTTTCAACTGTGTAGTCAACTGATCTGGGTTTTTGGTATCATTTAGCTTATAAGGAATAAACCTGACCTCACACACTGCATCAGAGACCCTCCCATGACATGTTTCACTCTCGACGGTCCCGGAAATTTATCCTCCTTCGCATTATAATGATATAGGAGATTTTTGTCTTTGTCCTTTTTGCACTTCCTTCAGTTATGGTTCTACTGCGCATCGCAGAAACCTGAGCTGAACACGTGTAGTCTAGTTCCTAAAGCGCCGCCACGGGGAAAAGAATGCCTAAGTCCAGGATTTGAACGGGAGCCGGAACTGGTTGTGTTATTCGCAGAACTACTATAACGGACGGAAGTGCTAATGCGAGGGCATATTAAAAAAAAAAAAAAAATGGCACAGCAGTGAATATAAACAATACTCTGCCAGTAGATTCGCCGTGATCGTTCCGTGCTCTTTCCGGTCTTTCTATAGAAGATCGAAGTGGTACCGCCTATTGTTCAGACTAGTTGAAAAGTGTTCTGGGGGAGTCCAAGTGAAAAGTTAGGTTATACAGCGGACATGGAAATAGATATGGAGATGTGAATAAGATCTACTGATCTCCGGAGACCAGTAATAAAAATTGCCCAAATTTCACCTTTCTATTTTTGTTGCTGTTTTTGTAGCGTCACAATCATTCCGGCTGAATTAGAATTAGGTCACCTCGTTCTTTCCCCCTTCTCTTGCCCCGGTTATCCAAATACCCCAGGGTACGGGAAATCGTCTACTCTAAAGTAACCCTGCCGCAACAACTATCTCTTCTGAGCCATGGAAATAAATCCAAAAAATGATGAATTCATTGCTAACTGAGCAAGTGTTTGTCACTTTAAAAATCAGCTAAATTTTCCCCTAAAACAATTCTTAATCCAGTACTGAAATTTTAGTTCTGACGCTTCCTGGTTTAGAATTTCTTTACAGTACGGTAGGCTTTGTACATTTATGTAAGGAAGAAGTGCTGAAACGAGGACAGTATGCAGACAATCTTCGATCGACAAAAACGAAAGCAACTCTGCCAGCAATGCACTGAAACAAGGTCAGGTCAAATTATAAAGAGTAACATTTCCTGATATCAGGTTAATAATAAAAAAAACATTGTGCAACCTTCAGGTGATATAAAAAGGGTTCGCTCACATGAACCTGCATTTATACTACTCATTTGCACAGCTACAAGAAGAAAGAAGACTTGACGCTTTTTCACGAGAGAAAAATGGTAAGTTTAATTGTATTGGAAGATATTTTTATTTTTATCTGTTATTTGTGTGCTGGTAGATTCATAAACAATGTTCAATAGTTCCAGGCGGCCTGTGGTTTGCTTTGGATAGAACAAAGTGTATTGATCGATCACATGCATTGATTTTGAAGAGGAGAAAGGCCGGTTCTTATTTGTTTAAAATGTTTTTTCAAGGTGGACGCACAAGTTTCCTCAATTTAAATTGTTACCAAATGTACTTGCGTGACAGAAGTTTCCGAAACGTTTCTTTCGCGTTTCTAAGACTGACAATGTCCGTGAATGTATTCTGATTTCACCTTTTAACATTTTGAATTTGCGAAATTAGTCTAGGCCAAAAACTGTAAATTTGACTTGAAAGATTCAGTCACTATTAAGAGGGGTTGAATATAAGTAAGAATATCCACAAGAATATTTTCAGCCTAAAATAGGAAAAAAAATAAGCCTTGGCCGGAAAAACAATATTCTTACAATAAAAAAGAGTGTAACCGGTTCAGGCTACAAAAAGGGCCCCGTCGGTGGCTCCCAATCGGCCATCAGCTCTCATCATGAACACAATTTTATAGAAAATTTTTAACTGAGCTTCTGTTTGTTGTTCTAGGTATCAAACGAGGCTGTTACAAGGTGTGCACAACTACGATGAAAACATGTTCTGCTGACGCCATTCCGTAACAACGTGCTCAGAGAAATGCGAGAAATAAGCATCGTGTTTCTGACCAAGTGGTACTTGAGGGAATTAATTAGTACAAAGTGTTATATTATGATCGAGTCAAGTTTACAGTTTCCATTGATAATAATAGTTTGAAATCAAGCAAAGTGATCAATATATTTCAAGCCGAATTACAAAGCTTTATTTTATTATTATCATTTGTTGTTTTGTTTCAGCAAAGTAAGATTTTGTTACAATTTCAGTTATTTTTAAATTACAACTCTTACAGTTTATTTCAACGTGACTAAGCATGTCAAAGTAAGCTTGTCGATACTGGAATAGCAATAGCAAAGTTGTGATAAATTGTATGTGGCTTAATTACATGATTACAATTTTAAATGTAAATTTAATAAAGTCTTTTAATGCAGAATGCTTCTTGTGGTTATCATGTTCACTGTGCTAAAGTGTTTCGGAACGTGTTTTGGGGGCCCTCTTTCTGTGGGTTCAGAAAGGTTCATTCTGTTCCTTAACCAAGAATAAGCGCCTGTAAACTGAACAAAACAAGTCCTGTAAGTTCCTCTTGGTAGTGTAGAATCCCAGAAGAAAGGGCCTTCCCCCCCCCCCCCGCCCTTTATATTCTGCCCCTACCCTACACCTGTCCCCGTAGCCAGTATTGTTTGGCGTGGAGGCAGAACTTTCTCCGATATCTATAATAATGTGTATTTTTTTCTTCTTTTCTTTTTCTTTTTGCTTTGAAGAAGCAGATCTTGGATAGGGTAGATTAGGGGGGTGTTTACTCATGCTGGTGTGGGTTCCATAGCAAAAATGACAGTGATTTCAGACTGCATGTAAATGATTTCTTCATTTCACTTCCAGCTTACTCATGAGCTCATGTCACATCATCTTGAATTGAATTATGAAAAACTATACATGCCCTAAACATCGAAGTTTTCCGAGAGCCTAATTTCAAACCGCAATAGGTGATCGTTCGTTGTTTTAACATGGTACTACTGCTAGTTTTTGTATGGTAATGAAAATCTCAGTAAAGCAGTTACAGACGTTACAATGGCAGAACTCGGGCAGGGAAATCACACGCAGGCATAACGCAAGTAGGCATAACGCAAACAGGCATAACGCAAAGAGGTATCACGCAAAGAGGCATAATGCAAAGAGGCGTAACGCAAAGAGGCATATAACGCAATGCAAGTAGGCACAACGCAGTGACAGAACTCGGGCAGTTAAATCACACGTAGGCATGACGCAAGTAGGCATAACGCAAAGACGGGCATAACGCAAGTAGGTAGAACGCTGTGACAGAACTCGGGCAAGAAAATCACACGATTATTACAACGTCATCGATTTCGAAAAGCACCGTCCAGATTAAAATGCACAGCCAGTGTTTTCAGTTTCCTCCGGTTTGAGGAGCGTTTTCGAAA
This sequence comes from Orbicella faveolata, assembly GCF_042242905.1. Taxonomy (NCBI): domain Eukaryota; kingdom Metazoa; phylum Cnidaria; class Anthozoa; order Scleractinia; family Merulinidae; genus Orbicella; species Orbicella faveolata. The sequence goes on from NW_028301569.1 coordinate 6,092,073, forward strand.
AGCTCCATTCTCGTGAAGGATTAATGTGTACGGAGCCGTAGAGGGGGACGGGGCGTTATTGGTCCTTGTTGAGAAACTTAATAAACTGTAAAGCCGTGAACGAAGATCCTGCTTGATTTCGACGTTGGATCTCACAGGAGATCTCATCAGCCAAACTTGAAAAGTATAACGATGAGAAATCAGCCTTCCTTTTACTGGCAGCAACACCTCTTGAACTCTCAAGGGCAATTAATGATACCATTTTGCTGCTCAGATCACTGGGGTTTACGATTCATGACACAAAATCTGCCACCACGCCTACCCAAGTAGTCAACTTTCTGGGATTTACCCTAAATTCTCCGAACATGACCACTTCTATGGTCACCGGGAAAGCAGACACTGATAAAATCCAAGTGTCACGTTTTTGTCATGAGCGCCTTGCTCGGGAGATTGGGTAACCACTCCCTACGTTTACGACTTAAAATAAAGTTACCTTACCTTACCTTACAATCAAGAGCCAGTTTCAATTAAAGAGGTGGCCTCTGTAGAGGGCCTCATGGTATGAGCTTTCTCAGGTGTGCAGTATGCACCTCTGATCTATAGGTCTCTGGAAAATGACAAAACTGATGCCTTGAAGTGCGATGGTTGGGACCTTGAAGTGAAAATGACCCTTTCTCACCCCTGTCTAAACAGGACCTGCTATGGTGGATTTCTGATGTTGACCAATACCCAAAAGCTATTACTCCACAACCCCCTGATATAACACTCATGACAGACAGCTAACTGAAAGGCTGGGAAGGGGTGATAGAGGGTCATACCAGGAATCTAAATTCCACATTAATTATTTGGAGACAAAGGAAATTCTGTTAGCCCTGCAGTCTCTTTGCAACCATGTGCAACGTTGCCAAATAAAAGTGATTTGTGAAAATACAACTGCTGTCTCCTTCATCCGCAATATAGGTGATACGAAATCTATAGTTTGCGATGACATGACAAGAGAAATACAGTCGAACCTTCGGTTGCGACCACCGTTCGTAAGCGACCACTTCTCCTCAGCGACCAGTATTCCAAAATACCAAAAGTTTCCAAGTCAACTCACTATATTTGAACCTCTTGTAAGCGACCACCTCTCGTAAGCGACCGCGACCACTTTTAGAGCTAAAAGTTTGAGATTTTCATTTGTTTTTGCTCATGGATGACGTAGTCTTCCATGAGCTTAGAAGGCAGTCGAATGGCACTCACTCGCTCTCTCACTCACTCACTCATTCACTCGATTCTGATTAATTTATTCATTAAACCCGGATTAAACAATTGTCTGCTACTTCCCCTACTAAGTAATGTTTTTGTCCAAGAGTGTTCGGTCGTCTTGAAGAAGGTTTTTTGACGAAATAGAAGACGAGGGGAAGACGCGGGGGACTAGAAAGGCGTACATTTTTGCCCAAGAAATCGAGAGCCTGGGTACGAGTATGTCGGGCACCCTGAAGTCGGCCATTTTGGCTTCATGTGATTTTCTTTCGTAAATATGTTGTTTTTTGCCTATCGGCTTTTGCTCACACGTAAATGAAAGCTGGTAGAGGTATTTATGACTGTGGTCATGTATCGGTCACAACAACGCGGTCGGCGAGGTCAAAGAATTGATACAAGAAACCCTGGAAGACAAAGTCAGAAAGTGGGATCGTGTTAACTTAGCATATGGGCAAATTAAACTCGAAGCATTTTTTCTTGGCAAGAGAATTTGATGGTTTCCACTCGCTTTCTCTCCTTGTGGAGTCCAAGGTAAGCTTAAGTTTTTGTTAAGTTTTAGTTTCATTGTTTCTCTATTGTTTTATTTTGTATACACATATTGAAATTCTGCCCTGTTAGTATCCTACGGAAGTTCGAAATTTGTACTTAGTAAGCTTATTTTAAAATACTTCAAGTAAGAAATTCGATTTGCCTCATCGTTTCGTTCTGTTGTCGTTCACACTACATTTCTTTTGTATTCCATGCAGTTTGACCAGAGGGAAAATTTCTTCACAGATGGTATGCGAGTCAACCTACATGTACGATCGAGTAAATACAAGCTATGTTGAAATATTTTAGTGATGGACGGACAAATTAAAGCAATTAAGTCCAAGAGACTGTGTAGATCTATTTTTTGCAAGAGAGATATATGCTGTCCATCTGCATCAGATATAAGCCGGATGCATGGTGGCTGGTGATGTAGAGTGTTTTTTTTTTTTTTTTTACTTCTAGAAATGAGAGATTTAAGGGCCCATTAACCGATTTATGCGCGCGCTCGCGCGCGTTGCTAAGGAGGTGAAATTTCACTTCCGGTTACTTACGTCAGCCTGAGCGCGGAAAATAAAAACAACTCAATAACTTGCAAATTCGCTTACATTTTAGATGTTTTTCTTTGTGTTTCACAAAATGCAAAGTAAAAAAAGTACAAGCAGAGACAAAATAAGAAAAGGACAGAACAACGAGAGCAATAGCAAGAGAAAAACTCCGTGTGGCTTTGTTTGATTTTACCAAAGTGCGTTGGTAGTGTAAATTGCGCACGCGCTGATAGGTTGTAACTTCCAATATATATCGGGCGCACTTCCGGTTTCTTTAAATGCTAAAGGAAACGCGGTTTTTCATTAAATCCAGCCTTTTTCGACGGATTTCGATCAAAGCCAACGTTGAAAAGATAGCTATGCATTCCTTTTACAAAATCCTGCTTTTTTCAGAAAACAACGAATTTTTTAATATTTTGAAATTCTCTCAAGATCTGACCTTTTAGAAATGAAACAAAATCAATGCATAGCGTAATGAGGATTTAAATTAAAATATTAAATCAATGAAAAAAATCCCGATAAAATAACTTGCCTGGGAGCCTTTACGTTTTTTCAGTATTAGTCACATGACCATGGGCGTGGCCTGATGACGTCATCACTAGTGTTACTAATCATGAAAAAGTTGAAACACAGGAAATAACTCTGAACTAAGTAAAAATGATGAGGTTATATGAGAATAAATTTTCCTTAGAACGGCTCGAAAAGATCGGTTAATGGGCCCTTAAACAAATTGAAATCAAAACTTGAAATAATTATGGAGAAGAGATTGCTTGATACTTGTCAACATAAGTATGTTCTGTAATCATTGCAATAACCTATTAGAAGAGAGATATTTGCAATCCTTTTGAATATTACTGCATTGCTAGTGAGATTAGCACAAACAATTACCAAGATATATAGGAATAAAATGCTGTGATTTTTGTTTCCAAGAAATAAAATTATTGTTGGTTTACTTGCATACATACACTACAGTATTTAGCACCCTTATTATTGTATTGCACCGAGATGGCGGCCTTCTCCCTACAGTTGACTTAAGGTGCGCCTTTTTCAGGCTGGAGGTATTATAAGACTTAACAGGACGGGGATTGCAAACATTAACTGATTATTTATCCACGAAATAAGATCTAGTGGGGCCACATTAAGTATGTGAAAGGTGTTTCAAGCTAGAAGCTAAATGCAGTTGAAAGGGAAAAATTTCCTGTCAAAAACACTATGTAAAATGGATAGGGCTTTGACCTTCCTTGAATGAAACTTCGTTACTTCCCTTCCTCCTCCCCATGGACATAGTTATATAGTAAAATAAATAAGTGGTAAATAAAAGCATCCCCTTCACTTCAGGTTCAAGATTGAAACAAAACTGTCTGACATGATTCTTGTAATATTGAAGGAATTACTTTTCTTTCTATAGATTTTCCATTTACTAGCAAGCTAATATTAAATTGTTCATGTTTGACATAGCTTAAAGTAAACAACATTTTGCCAATATCCAAGTCTCACTTAAGTAAAATTGGGCAAAATACTCTTGAAAGTCTTGGCATTCTCAATTTGGTTGTCGAAAATAAATGTCAAAATCATGAATTATAATTTTTGCATAATTGTCATACAGCTGTTTCATAATGTTAACTGAACAAGGACCATAACCAGTTTACCTTGGCCCAAAATGCACTCCGACTCACTAATATTATACATATATTATAACCAACACCAGTAAACTTTGGACTGACTGGTAAATATGGTGAACTCTCATCCAATGATTTCATTTTACAACAGACTGTTGTTATTCTTTGACACTATATCATGTACAAGTTAATATAATAACAATGTTCAATGCACTACGCCATCTGCAGGTACATGCTTACAGGTGGATTTCAGTATAATGATTTCAGTATAATTTTCCACAGAAAACAGCTAGTTTTTCAGCTGGATGAAGTTAACAGTTAATGGTTAGCGATATGCTGCTATTTTGGTGTTCCTGGTTTAAATACGGGTTCATTAAACTTGATTTGGTCACAGTAGGCAAATTTTGCTTTCTTTCAGTCGTGTACTTGGTAGCGTGGTTGATTGCGTCAATGTCAACTTCAGCGCGCGCGTGGCGCTTAAACCATGCCTTGCGTGAGGCGCAGAAAGTATGCGTACTAACAAAAGTAGGCACCGTCCTAATATGTAGCCTGGAAACCAGATCCTGAGGCAATAGCCATTGATACTTTCACACTAGATTGGTCAAGGTATAAGCTCATATACTGTTTTCCGCCTTTCAGCCTCGTAGGCAAAGTTTTGCAATACATCCCGTCCAAGAAAGCATGGATAGTAAAGAGACCAGTCTCTTTACTATCCATGAAGAAAGCAATGCAACAGCAATACTAGAGATCCCCCATTGGCCAACCCAGTTCTGGTATCCACATCTCCTGCAGGTGCTGAAATCTCAACCACTGGAAATCAAGATGCTAAAATCAACACTTACGCTTCCGTATCAACCAGGGGAAGTCCACCCACTGTATCCCAAACTAACTTTATGGCTGTCTTGTGTCAGGGCTTCCTTAGCTACTCAAGGTGTTTAGGGAGAGCCTCTAAACATAATGTTGGACTCATGGCGTACAGGGACACGTAAGCAATACTGTGACTGTCTGGATTAAGTTCTGGATTACGTTCTACATACACCCAACACGACAACAAGTTAAGTTCTGGATTTCCTTACGCACTGTACGTGGGATACAGCGCTGTAGCAACTGCGCGAAGTGCTCTGTCGTCCTTTATCACAGCAGTCCGTGTAAAAGTGAGTGAACATCCCTAAGTATCAAGGTTTATGACTGGCCTATTCAATCAAATACCGACCTTACCACGCTACACCAAAACATGGAATCCCCAGATAATACTCAACTACCTCAAAACTTTTCCAGCTTTTAATAGCATGTCATTAAAACAGCTCACCCTTAAACTCATGCTGATGGGTTTTCTCTCAGCACAGAGAACTCAGACCTTCCAGAAACTCTCACTGGACGAAATGTACATATCACCTGGAAAATATACGTTCTACATATCATCTCTGTTGAAACAAACCAGTGCTAAAGGGGGCCAGAACAGACACTTACTTCCTGTTGTATTTCGGAGTTTCAACTTGGATAACAGACTTTACGGTTGCTGCGTTATAAGAAGCTTATCTCAAAGGACTGCCCCACTTTAGGAGGGGAACAAAGCAACTGCTGATTTGTTATAAAGCACCTTACGGTGAATTATTCCTTGGACGTACAAGCTAACTCATACCCCTACCGTGATACACGCGGCTGGGGGGGGGGGGGGGGGGTGGATGGAAAACCCCTCTGGATTTTCGTACTGATAAAGCACAGCGAAATACAATTGCTCTGATTAGATCGCCCTGAGCTTGCTCTACAAGATGATACCATTTTTGTTGGTTATGACGTCATTTGACCCGCCATCTTGGATTTCACTATTTTCTTAAAAAGTCAAGAAAAATCGGAAATTAACACAAAATCAAGAGAGAATGCTCATGAAATGTACATAGCCATGAATTACTGCAATTTGGTGAAGAAAACTGGAGAAAAGCTACAGAATTATCTCGAAAAAGTTGATTTTTGGCCAGACCTACATGAAATTTGATGGTTGCCATGGCAACGTCAAAAATGATGCACACACAATTGACATATCAAAATTTCCGCAGAAAATGAAGGAACAGCTGCTGAAAGTTTCAGCCCCCTAGGGTAAATTGTCTTTTCAAAACTTCGAAGAAAACCTTATAGGTGGGGGGGGGGTGAATGCCACCCACCCCCCCCCCATAAGGACCTTGTACGTCTGAGGGTTAGCACAACTATTTTTGACATGTCTCGTGCATGTCTCCCTTAAGGAAATGAAGGGAGGGGCGGTACCCCGGCTAACCGAACAACCCTGGGAGAGACAACTTTTCATATGCTTCTTTAGAAAACGCATTTTAGTGTTTACATGCTAGACAGGGTAACCTGCCTTCCAGGGGCACCTTTTCTATTTGCATCTTGCAACCTTCTAGGGGGGCTATCTTTTTGCCTTGTAAATGGTGCATGCCGACTTACCCGGCTAGCCGAGGTGTGAAGGCCGCGAAAGTAGCGTTACATTTCAAGGCAGCTTTTGACGTTACCTGCCTCTGGTCACTTCGCTTAATACATGCATGTATAATGCAAAGTAATAGCCTTAGTCAATGAAAAGCGGCCGCTAGTGAATTGAGTCATAAAATAAAATTAAGCTTGCCGCCGAGACGTTTCTTTGGTCCGCCATCTTGTTTGTTTTGCTTAGCGGCAGCTCAAAAGATAGTGCATTGATTATCCCGCTAAGGTCAGTCGCATGTAAAGGCGGGCTATGTTTTAACCATCCTAACTAAGTAGCCCGATTAGCCGGGGCACCCTGCCTAGAGAGTTATTTCTTCATAAGTGTCTTGCGGGTCCGCCCGCTCAGTAGTTTCATGTTCGTTGTCCAATGAGTCATTTCCTTGTCGTGTATCTTTCCGGCTAGTCCCACTTTGTGCTTGTTCAACATTAGCTATGACTCCAATCTGTCTCGTTCCAAAGATTTTCCTTTCAAGTTCCTCGGCTTGTACAACGGTTTTCCTCGACAGCAACTGAATGAAAGCTACGCGAAAATATCTTATTCTAACAGCGTAAATCAACAGGTTAAACAACGAATTCAGAACTGGCAATAAAGTAAAAAGATAAAAAGAAGTAAGTCTTATATTGGGAGGGATTGTTTCCTTAAAAGAGATCATTATAACAGCACAGGTATTTGATGGAATATAACGCAGTAAAATAACTAGCAGTACAATAACAGTCGTGTATAAAGCTTTCCTTTCCTGGAGCAACTTCTCCTTCACTTCTAAAGAAACCTGATTAGTAGCAATTTGTTTCTCGTTGCGGCGGACTTCCTTGTATACAGAGACATTGAAGTAAATAAGGAGAATGATAAGCACCGTTTCCTAAGATTTAGTGATCTGAATTTTTCTTTCTGTCATCTAGCCATTAACAGTGCCAATGTTTTCCATTTAGGAAATAATGCTGTTTAGTTGCATTTCATTGCATTTTAAAATTGTGTTACCTTTGAAGTTTTGCGTTCATCCCATATACGGAACTTGTTTAATAATGATGTTCAATAATGTTGCTCACTTTTCCTGGTGTGTGTTTTCTTTTCTGCTGCAGCCATCTTAACAGCTTGCAAGAAACTGGTCGTAAAATTTTATCTTCTCGCATAAGTTTTATGTTTTAGCATATTAATAAATCTTTGTGCCTTTAATTTTAGAATTAAAGTGACCGCTATTTCTAGTGTGTACCCCCTTAAGCGAGGCGCAGTTTTCAAAGAGAACAAGATCAATTTTAAGCCATCTTTAGCGGCTTAGCCTGGCCCATAAAAAAGCTTTTCTGAAAAGACTTTTTCTCGAGTGTCCGGTGAGTTTTGGCAGAATACTAATTACATCGGCAGTTACAAGAAATATCCAATGTTAGGACCGAAAATTCGAATTTTCTTTTTTGGAATGATAAAGACCTTTTTGGTCATTATTTTCAGAAGTATGCTTTAAACGTTCAAGCGAATTCACATTTTATTTCTGCTAAATTTCAAATGACTTGAGAGGGACATAGCTCTTCTTTTTTTATTTTTTTTTTATTTTTCGACAGTACAATAAAATACATTACTTAAAATACTACATACTTACACTAATAACAATACACTATATCCCCTATATGTACAAGATTACAGTTAAATAATAAATACGGAATTAAATATTAATTAATCATAAACATCAGCAGCATATAAAATTAAAGTAAAAAAGCCCACGTGCGATAAAATTTCGGAAGTGCTTTTTTTGCAGTCGCAATCTCTTCAAATTTTTCAAGTTTTCCGGGAATGAACGATAGAAAATTTTGAAAATCTAAAACATCTCCGCGAAGGCTTGTCCAGAAAATGCAATGTTTGGCCATCAGGAGACAATAATTTAGGACTTCCCAATGCTTTGTCCTATCATGCCAGCCGTAGAGTATATGGCTTATGGATAACGTTATTGTTTCATTTATTTTTTGGTACCACCAGTCTTGAAACAGAATCCAGAAATCGACTGTTAGCTATAGTGTGCAGTTTATTAGCAGGTGATGCAACGTTTGTTCTTCTGCGTTGCATAAGTTGCACTAAAGGGCTTTCTGAAATGCCGTCTCGATAAAGTGTAGCGCGGGTTTGAAGCACGTTATGAATAACTTTATACTAAAACATTATTATTTTTCCTTCATTTGTGACTGCAAATGGCATAAGATAAACCTTCTGGATGATATTTTCTGTAAATCCGTGGCGTAGAATTTTGGTTACGACAGTGGGAGGAACGAAGATGGTGTTTAAAGAGAGGAGTAAATAGAACTGGATCTTAGGGTGTTGACAGTGGTATCGTGTGTGACGTTCTGAATAGGTTTTTAAGATAAGCTTTCCAATTTTTTGGGATTGCGTTAACCAGGCCATAGTCTATAGTGAAAGGAACCTTCAAATCGAATTTTATTTCAAGTTCATACCACTTCAAAAAATCCTGATTTTGGTTTAATATGTCGCTTATCTTGGTAATGCCGGCGTCATACAAATTTTGATAAGAAAAAACAGGTTTTTTTTTCCTACAAGAATTTTCCTGTTATTCCACACTATTTCGCTTTTAGGAATCGATGCCCGTTGAGATTTTGAACTCGCACCAATGATCTAACATTTTTTTTAATAAAATGTGGGAAGCGTATCATCGAGTTCCAGTGTACTTGTTGCAAAGTTACATTTTGTTAGGTAGGCAAGACCACCATGTTTGTACAAGAGCTGGTTAGGAATTATTTTCCAGGAGGCTTGTGACTCATCTTGAATTCTGTTGCCCGGGTCATAGCTCTTCTAGCATACCAATATCTCGTGAAATAAGGGGTTCCAAAGAGAGCTATGCTTTGGGTACACCATATTTATCCATAACCATTTAGATATTGTATACCCACAGCACAGCTTTTTTTTCAGGAACCTCTTATTTGTCGAAATATTTGTTTACTAGAAGAGTCATAGCCCTAGCTCTCAAATCAGTTGCAATTTCGTATGTAAATTAAATTGTGGTAGTTGTATTTTTCAAGCAACCAAAAGGAAGGCAAAAAAAAAGTAGACCTACCCGCAGTCTTCAAACAGAACAAGATCAATTTTCAGCCATCTTTGGCTGCTAAGCCTGGTGCATAAAAAGCTTTACTGAAAAGATTTTTTGAGTGTCCGGTGAGTTTTGACAGAATACTTGTTACATCGGCAGTTACACGAGATACTATTTTTAACCCTCGTCTGTTCTGTGTTGGAAATGGAATCAATTGAAATAAAATACAATATAAGTGTAAGTTTTTTAATTCTGGTTATTTTTGGTCAAACAGCTTTGAGATTTTGAGTAAAAAATGTATTTTTTACGCCTTTTAGCGTAGAAAATGAACACAGTTTTAACCGCAATCATGTAGCAATCATGTTTCTTCAATTAGGTTAAAGCGCGACAGCTAACAAAGTTTTCCATCACATTTTTATATTATATATATATTTATAATTTTGTGTGTGTGTGTGCTGCTTTTCCCCTTACTGTTCAAGGATAGGGTTTTACCGACTTTGATTTTAAAATAGTTACTTTTGTGCTGTCAAGATTAAATGTAATTGTCGTGGTTAAAAAGCTAAAGAAAATAACCGTGGAATCCTGAATTTTCGAACCTGCAAGGGAAACAAAACTCGAGGTAAAATTACAAACTCAGATTGAAAATATTCATTTTTGTGTTCTAGGGTGTAGAAATAGATTCGTGTCTTCTCTTATGCTGCTCCAAGATAATAAATTTACAACTGTAACAACTTTTGTTCAGTAAAATTATTTTTTTTGTGCACGATAGAGCAATAGATACTGAATTATGGGGTTAAAAACTGACACTTTTTACATCCTTCTCAAGTGAGATGCTTGGCTATTTATTTGTCCTTTTTTGATTTTTTTTTTTCTCTCTCTGATTTCTTCTTTCTGGGAGGGCGGCTGTGTCACAGGCTATCTATTTTGTTGTGTACCCCGAATAAATATAAAAAGATCCCATGTCATACGAATTAAACAAGGACAACAAAATTAAAACATTTGAAAATGAAAAAACTTTGTTCCTTTTGAAGTTTTGCTTTCATCCGATTTACACAACTTGTTTGATATTATGTTCAATAATATTGCTTACTTTCGACAGAGATGTTTGTCGTTTAGGTTGGAGCCATTTTTGCAGTCATTCTAACAGCTTGCAAAAAAACTGGTGGTAAATTGTCTTTTCTCGGGCTTAATTCCAGCATTAGCTTTTTTTTCTGTCTTTAATTTTAAAATTAAAGTTTTCGCAGTTTTTGAGTGTACCGCTTAGCAATAAAACTCAAACAGTAGTTTGCACTGAGCTGTAATTCAAAGGTAAATGGTATTCAAGTAGTAGTTCGAAAAGCTTTGCTTAAAAGACTTTTGAGTGTCCGGTGAGTTTTGACAGAATACTAATTACATCTGCAGTTACACCGAAAATTATTTCTTAACCCTCGTCTGCTATACCTGGAGTTTTCCGCATTAACATTATCAGTAAGTTACTTATTTTACAAATATAAACATTCAAGTTTTAGATAAAATGAAAATAAACTCAACTGGAATAAAATATAATGAGTGTATCATTTTTCTTGTTATTCCGGTTATTTTCCGTCAAACAGCTGTGAGATATTTGTCTTAACTGCCGAGGGAACAAAATTATTTTATACGCCTTTTAGCACAGAAAAAAAAAACACGATTTTTACTGCAATCATGCAACAATGCTCCTTCAGGAAGGTTAAATCGCAACGGGTAACAGTTTTTTGCACGGTGACTGTACATTTGCATTATTTTGAAATAGGTCTAATCGCAGTTTTCGACGCCATCTTGACGGGTGGGCAAAGCGGTGAGAAATTACAGTGTTTGACTGGGAATCCGATGGCAAATAACTTTTCTTAAAATAGAATTTTACGCAATTTGTGAATCGCGACGTTGAAAATGCTAGGTAGAAGATTGTACTCACCAAGTTTGAAGAATGTTTTTTTTCCCGCGAACCGCGTCTACCCAGCCAAATTTACAGACAAATGTATGTAAAATTAAGAAAATTAACTGAGCGTCTTTTAGCCAATAAACATTCTTCAAACTTGGTGAGTACAATCTTCTACCTAGCATTTTCAACGTTGGTGTTTTACAAAGTTCACTGACTACAGCAATTTCTGAGGTCGACCAATGGGCAACAGCTAATAAACTTCCTCTCAATGAGAGCAAGACAAAAGTGCTTACCATTACTGGCAAGCGACTTTCTACCAGAATTAACCATGACCTTGCTGTAGTTGTTAATGGAAAACAACTGGAGAATGTTCGTTGTGCAAAGCTTTTGGGACTAGAAATCGATCAAGAACTAACATTTATCCCTCATGTGGAGAAATTGAGTAAAAAGCTCTCGCAGCGGATAGGTATTTTAAAGAGAATTAAATATTGTCTACCCCTAAAACATCGACTTATTTTCTATAACACTATGATAAGACCAGTAATTGATTATGTAAATGTGGTTTGCACGAGCTGTGATAAACATTGCCTTAAACGTGTTCTAAAGTTGCAGAAGAGGGCTGCTAGAGTTATTCTAGACGCCGATTGTCAAGCCTCCTCCGTCAAACTGTTCAATAAACTAAACTGGATACCATTTTTCGAACAGGCTAAACTAACTAAATGCTGTATTATATACAAGCGTTTACAGGGGCATGTACCAACCTATCTTAAAAGTTTACTTAAGCTTACTAGCGACACTCATTCACGGCAGACTAGGTATGCCAACTTCAATATTGCTCGCCCTGTTATCAAACGTAAAACTGAAGGAGGAAGAACATTTACTGTGACTGCCTGTCAAGCCTGGAACAGCTTACCGCTATCAATGCGGAAAATAGCGTCGCTTAATTCTTTTAGGAACTCTCTTTGGAAAAAAAAATTTTTGAAGAACAGCAGCTTTTAAATCATTTTATTCTGTGATTTAGTTATACTTTTTGTATTTTAAATTGATTTTATCTCTTATCTATTGTATTTTTATTCGTTATATTATCTCATAATTATGCCATAGTTTTAACATCCGTATTGTACATAATTTTTAGAGGGCCACTGGTTTGTTAGTATTTTTATACTGTTTTAGTGCTACCCTCTTTAAATAAAGTCTTTACTTACTTACTTACTTACTTACTTACTTACTTACTTACTTACTAGACATATATTCAACGGGACATAACATAGTAAAATAACCAGAGCTACAATGACAGTGGTGTAAAAAGCTTTTTTGTTTCTGAGTATCTTTTCCTTGGCTTCTGAAGAAACTTGGTTGGCAGCAATTTGTTTTTCGTTGCGACGGACTTCCTTGTATACAGAGACGTTAAAGTAAACGGGAAGAATTAAAAGAAAAATTTTAGAAACTGCTAGTATGGTCTTAGATAATTTTGTTGCGTTCAAGAAGTTATTGGTGGGAATTATGATGGCTGTAACCCAGGCCAGAGCAGAGGCTATGATGATGCGACCTTCGGTGACCTTGCTCTCGTATGTGAAGGGGTGTTTAATCGCAACAAAACGCTCTGCGCTCATCAAAACCAAATGATGGAATGAAGCCAGTAAACATTCCAACGTGACAGCTTTTGACACCTCAGTTATAGTACAAAACATGTTGTGTTCACCTTTGAGAAGCAAACTCTCCCTGGCAATATGAAGAGGTTGAAGAACTATTCCAACAACAAGGTCAGTTGTGGATAAACAAGCGAGTGCTATGTTGGATTTGGAACGAAGCTGTCGTTTGGTTTTCACTGACACCATCACCAGGACGTTGAGCAAAATGATGAGAGGACAGGTGAGAGTGTTCACGGTGATTGTAACCGTGAACACAGCGCGTACATCATGCGAAATATTCGCAGGATTTAGAGGAAAAGAGGAGAAACCACAACTAGATAAGGTGGTGTTGGATGTGGTGTCATTCATCTTTGCTCGATTCTGACTCGTGAAGGCTTCTTCACTTTGAGATTGTTTGCTTGCCTTTTGCAGTTTGCCACTTAGATGAGTTCATGATCAATCGTTTATTGAACGGTTTGTAGACAATTTACAGTGCTCCAAATTGTATCATTTCCCTTGATTTGGAATATTAATCACTTAATGACTATTTACCTTGTGGGCCGGTAAGTAACCCTACTTAGGATTGATTTATATGTAAATTGAAGTGGAAAAAATTATGAAAAGTAATGACTTCTGAAGACTAATTAATAATTTTTTTTTGAAGTGGCAAGGGAAAGCGGAACATATTAGTCGGGCATGATAAACACTGTTTGGCCTATTTGAATTCCATGTACTACACTGATTAGTTTCAAACGAGTGAAAACAATTGAGGTCTATGCGAAAATACCAGCTGTGAAAACAATTGTACACTTACAAATAAACCTCTCCGACTAGTACGTGGTTGAATGATAATTTCTGCGCTTGGGTTTGCATGAAAGATAATCTTTCCCAGTTTCTAAGTTGAAAAAATACTCACAACCACCAGCTTTTTTCCTTTATATAATGAGTCGAATGATTCTCGCATTTTGATTGGTTCTCACCTACGATCTATCAGAGGACAGACGCATAGATAACGTCAATATAATATCATTTTTCCTCTGTTTTTTTTTTTTAAATGGCGGAAGGTTTTAGGCCTTAAGATAATATTTTACGTGCCTGGGCGAAGGATCAGGTAGAGAAAAGTCTTGTCGAGGCTGTGAACAGGTACGAGAAGAAGTAATAAGAAAAAAAGGACTTTTCCGGCTCTTTTAAAAAATTGCTCGGAAAAAATACTCGAGCACAGTCTCCGTCGGCAGTCGAACGAGACTAAACGAAACACAAAATTGGTCTTGAAATTAGTTCAAGGAAAGAAGGCATTGTTTTGCCTCGAATTTAACAAACCCAATAAGCAAAATGTTTATGAGATTAATGTAATTAAAAAGTGCAACTTTTCTCAGTCTCAAAATAATTCTTTACTCAGATTGGTGTCAGGAAAGAAACATCACATAAAACACCAAACCTAGCTTTCCAGCGCGAATGTTCCAGTCAGTTTCAGGGCACAGGAGCGAGCGAATTATAGCACACTACAGCTCTCGGCCGTCTGTATCGCAGCTAACAATTGTCACCGACACTATATCAAATGCACTTGATAATTTCCAACCACAGAGGACAGAAATTTCCAACGTCACTAACTCTCCATTCATTTAACGCTCGAATCGAATGGCTTCCAACGCCTATGTCAATGTTGATCACAACCGCAATTCCGAGCGGATTTTTCAACTTTTTTCAAGGTAACGTCCAGGTTTTTTCGGCTCACGGTGGTGTTCTATGACAAAAACTGACTTGATTTTTCCAGCGTCTTGTATAAGATCAGTAGACTTCGCAGTTCAATTCTGCTTTCCCTGTAATTTCTCTTTTCCGGACAAGCGACTCTTGATTCAGGTGTGACAGTGATGTGATTTCCCTGAAGCAATCACAACTTTTTGCTACGTATAGCAACCAATCAGTTTGCTACATTTTGTACAGATAGTTTTCACTGTGACGCAATAAAAAAAATAAATCGAAAACCATCCAGCGGAAAAAGCTAAGAAATTGTGATGTAACAGAAGATAACTAAATAAGATACTTCTCCAAGTTTTAGGTCTGTGCGCTTCCCCAAATTTGGATATTCGTCGAAATGTTTCGCAGAAATTTACAGAGCCCAGTATGAAAACAGCATATTTTTACGGCAAATCGAGGATATTGTGTTTGTTATCCTTCAAATATTTTTCGCACCGCGCGCTGTTTTGAAAACTGGTGAATTATTATCTCTCTGAATCCCCAGTTATAGCCGGGGTATTAGGCCTTTGTACATTATGCTTTTAATTCCCTACTGAAATGCTCCACCTTAATGCTTCATTTTTTCGACTAAAATGCTCGGCTTCCCCCAAAAAAGAGTCACTAAAATGCTCGGTTAATGCTCATACATAGGGTTTTTTTACATTTTAATAATTTTAACGTTTCAACACAATTAACAGTTCAGAGTGGTAACAAAAATGTATACTCAGTATAACAAGTTAACAACAACGTATGTAATAGTTTTAAGACACCAAAAGATAATTCTCTAAATGATCTGTTGTTCTGTTAATCCTTTGTCCCCTTTCAGTGATAATTAAGGGAAGAGGCTAATCGCAACATAACGTTCGGCGGTCATCAACACCATGTGATGGAATGAAGCCAGTAAACATATTAATGAGAAAGTATTTGATAGGTCGGTTATGGTACAAAACAAGTTTTCGCCCTGAGAAGTGAACTTTCGCGTACAATATGTAGTGGTTTAAGAACTAGTCCAACTACATGGGCAGTTGTGGATAAACAGGCGAGTGCTATGTTGGCTTTGGTGCGAAGCTGTGGTTTGGTTTTCACTGCAACCATCACCAGGATGTTGAGTACAGTGGTGAGAGGAGAGGTGAGAGAGTTCACGACCGACGATTCTGACGATTAATACAGCATGAAGATCAGGAGAAATGTTTGCGGGATTTACAAGAAAAACAGGAAAACCACAACCAAAGGGTATAGTGTTGAATGTAGTGTGATTCATCTTTGCTCGATTCTGGCTCGACAAGGCTTCACTTTGCGTTTGCTGAACATGAATTCATCATACAAAGCTATTCATTGTCAAAGCAGCATGATGCGAGGGTTAATAGGTAGCTTATTGAACTGAAGTTTTTAATTATTCCAAAGCAGTTTGTTTATCTATCTGCAACTAACTTACATTTTGCGAAGCACGCGCTGGACAGCGTGGTCTCGAACGAAACCAAATTTGGTTTAATTCGTCTTTTTCTTTTGTCGCACAGTACTTCTTAGAACTTAACGAAATTTTCTCTAACAAATAAGCGATGGAAAAGACGCAATTAAAGTCAATTGTCGAAAATAATTTGAAATTTGACTGCGTTCAAACATTTTGAATGACAACGGCACGAGACTTGCGACATGCTAACGTAATTCAAGCTTGCACGACAGGAAATCAAACGGTTCGGAGCAGAGGTTCCCTCTCGACTCTTACCGAGCAGAAATAGGGCAAAATCTCTGTCTCGTGGGGAAGAGATTACACAACTTGCCATCAGATCTGGTTTGGATGTAGATACCTTTTCTTGATGCCTTGAAAGCGTGCCTGAGAAGGAGAGCAAAAGAGATGACAATCAGGGGTGTCCCAATTAACACACAGCTTCACGCCACTTTTAATGTTAAATGCTTCACAGAGGTGCTGCTATCATACTGTACCGTTTCCATCATAGCATCACGAAACTGAGGGGTTTAAGATGCTGTGCAGCTTAGGCGAGCAACCAGAGGAAGAGATTTAAAGAGAGCGTCTCTGCTTATCAAGTCAAACGCCTTAGTGAGGTCTATAAATGCCAGGTAAAGAGGTTGTCGCTGATCCCTGCACTTATCTTGTAGTTGCCGCAGGACAAAGATCATGTCCATGGTGGATCAATGTCTGTTAGACCTAAATCCACACTGAGATTCTGGGTGTACCGTTTCTGCCAACGTTTGAAGTCTACGAGCACTTTTTGGGCAAACAGCTCCCCGAGGATGACTACAAATAAAAGATTACCCAGTATTTGTTACATATGCCTTGATCGCCCTCGTTTTTGTGCAGAGTAACAATGGCTGAGTGTCACATGTCCTTTGGCACGGCACCTTCCTCCCAAAGCGGATTCAACAGTGTTGTATTGCCACACTTGATGACTTTTACAGGGATGGCGTCCTTACATCGCGAATTTACTGAGGGGAGTCTGTCGATAGCTATCTTTCGATCTTCCCTGGTTGGGGTCTTGTCAAGATAGGACAATAGTGGGTTCAGCTTGGGACCCTTGGTTCTCTCTGGCACAAGGGTCGGAGTAGTGGTCTACCCATCTGTCCATCTGTTTGGGTTTTCCTTCATGATTTCGCCAGATTTTGTCTTTATTGGAGCTGACTTGCTTTGTCTGAGACCAATGGCTTTCCTGAGACCAACGTAAATTTTTCTGATCACGCCGCCGACTAAACTTAAGAAATAATACTAAAAGTAACTAACTTTCCTGTTCATTCCAGTTGTACAAAAGAGAAAAGGAAAATACAAAGAGTGGTTGCGAAATATGTTAACAATAATCAAAATCATAATCATAGTAAAACAAAAATACAAGTAAAATAACGATCTCTTAAGCCCAATCTTGCATGAACAAGATTTTTTATTTTATGATTCATGAAAGAGATCAATGATAATTTGTAGTAAGTCCATCTCTATCTTAAAATTAAGGCACTCAGAAAGACCGTGAGAGCTCTGTCTGTACTAATCATCAGAACCAAAATTTTCGAGACCGTTTTTCACCGAATCTACTTCACTGCCCCACCAGATCTACGCTGATTTACAGCAGTTTAATTGTTTGATCATGTCCTTGGCTGCTTTTCGCACACTTCTGATCCTCCAGCAGTAAAGAATCGGGTTTAGAGTCGAATTTAGGTAGACAAACGTTATTGCAATGTGTCGAGCAATTTCAATTTGGCTAGCAGTTGTTTGGTTAGATGTCCCGAGCATCACCACAACTGAAATTGGAACATAACATATGATTAATGACACCTGTACCCATATTGCGCTAGAAACTGACTTCTTGTATCGTACTATATTCAGAGAGCCTGCTTTTCCCTTGGGTTGTCCTTGTGTTAATGGGTACACTGGAAACCGATGTTGTCGAAGCTTGACAAAAATCGTAGAGTAGGAGAAGACGGAGGTTATAACAGAAAATAATGTAAGCGCAAAGCCTACAGTAAAAGCAATACTAGCATTTAAAAAATATATCGATCCAACTGAAATCCCAATCAACCAAAAGCACGTGATAACTGCACGAGCTCGTGGTAATGTTACAACTTGTCTGTATCTCAGTCCAGATAACAGGGCTAGGAGTCTATCCACGCTTATTGCGCTGGGTGTAAAGATCGATATCTGACACAAAACAAAGCTTAAAGCGGTCCATAGTTTACCGATGTAGTAAATAAGTTGCCAGTTCATTCCAGTTGTTACAGGAGACAAAAGGAAAACGGCGTAGAGTGGCTGCGTAATAACGCCAACACAAAGATCAGTGATCGTCAGACATTGCAACAAAAGTTTCGTTGGAGGATGAAGGGCAGTCTCTTTATGAAGAGCAACAAGAATTAGAGTATTGCCCAGGGATGCAGTGATGGACAGCAAAATGTTTAAGGTTGAAAGAAATACTCCTATTCCTGTTAGTATTGACGATTTGCTTGCTTCGTTAACGTTCAGCTCGATTGTGGTGTTTTCGGTTACAGTGAAGTTCGCCATTCTTGTTCACTGGCTCTTGGTTATGGTAAGCGTGGTTATGTTCAAAGGACTTTTATAACGTGTTGTACACTAGCAGGTGAGACATTTCCTTTACGTGCATCTTGATTCAGAGTTTTAGAGTGAACACCATTAAGATGACAGCAAACAAATAGTTGTCGGAAGAACGTTTGACGGACGATCGTTAACGATTCTATAAAACGCCTCCTTTCAATTAAAACGATTCTTTTAACATGCTATTACGTACGTAAAATCTCTGTTGCGGAATTGACTTTTAAGTGGCGTTGCTTTTTTTTCTCAGTAAGTAGAGACGAATTTAACCAATCATAGTTCGCTCCGCAATCTCATTCTATAGACGGCACTTCACGATTCTTTCCTACACACGGTACGAAGTGCCATCCATATATTCAGATGCCATTTGTATTCAGTCCGGAATGACTTAAGTAGCAATTTTACGACATGTTTTATTCAAGGATATTATGAGTTTTTTCGCCTCCATTTTGAAACTTTTGAAAAATAGTGGCTCTAATACAGCCCAATATGACAGTAAATGGCTTATTCGCGTTTACTAGTTTGTTCCACTTTTTGTACTGAAATGAACCTTGAAATTTTCTTCGGCAAAGTAGACTTGTTCTACTTCAACACCTCAACAGGCCAGCAAGGGAAATATTGTAAGCACAAAGCACAATTCTAATCAAGGAAATACCAGCCAACCAAAATCGTTCTCCTTTTCTCGCCCTATATGTTTAAAAAGGAAACATCGTGAATGAAAATATAATGGCCGCAAGTGGAAAAAGGAAATTATCTATAATTTTCAGTTTTTTTGCCATACAAGTACATGTCTTTAAGGCAGAAATAGTATTTTGTTATGCGTGCGAAAAACATTTTAACCACCTCTTGCACTCACTTTCGGGTGAAAAATATTCTTCTTTTATGATTCATGAATAAGCTCACCAATCTTGGGCTCATGAAGAAAATTGCCTAATTATCAATGAGATGCAGTTTTTCGATTATGAATGACATTGTCTAATCAGAACTTTGGGTTTAGCTTGATTGATGGCAGTGATTAGCGCAAGGAAAATCTCAGGTTATAAAGAACCTCATTTCATAACGCCACTTGAAGAGAATGGCAGTGTTGGAAATCAGTGCTCGCCCACTCGCCAGTGGGAATGTGAAAAGCATTGGGCGAGTACAAATCATTATCACTGCCCGTTTGGCAGATACGATTTTCATTATAGAGAAATCATTTAACTGTTAACTATTGATAACAACCATTTTTTTATTTTCCATTTTGGCAAGAATATCTTTCAACGTAAACTTATCAGTGTTTCTTTACCTGTTTTTTTTTTTTGTTTGTTTTTTTAGTACACAACTTATGAAATATGGCTTCCTGGAAGTGATAACTTACATAACTGTTAAACTTGTATGAAGTGATACTGCTGGTCTGTTGTAGTGCAGATTATGCCGACAAGCAGTTTACTCCAATGTCTCGATTCAAGGGATGTATGCAAACTCGGCAGTGCCACCTGTTCGTTTAGCTTTTTTTCAGTTAAACCTCAGGAAATGTGGAAATTTTCCCAAGGAGTGTCAAAAGTTGGTGATAAAAACGAGGATAAAACAGTAAAATCGATCTGTGATCCTAAGGAGCCGACACGTTAATGGAATAGAACAAGAAAGCTTGACACGCAAGCTGGGCGTCCGTGATTACGAGATACCATAAAAACGTATGGTTTTTGCATCATTGCAGAATTTTTTTGTAGGAGGGGGGGGGGGGGGAGGGGGAAGGGGGAAGAGACCTTTTCTGAGCACGTGAAATTACACCTGGCGAGTGCATGCATTTTGAGAGTCTCTCGGCCTAATGGCGAATGGTGTCAAAATTTATTTTCCAACACATGAACGATAAGATTTATAGGCATACGTTAATTTAAGTTATATTTTTATTTTTGACACAAGTGGTCAATCCTAGCTTGATCTGTACTCTGTCATAGTGTCATTAGATATTGTTCCATTTCTGTAAATGTCGATTTGACGGAACTAGAAATGCAGCACTGAACCAAGTAGTACACATTTCACGTGAAATATAATGAGACTAAAGTATTACTAGAATCAAAGAATATTTTATTCTTTGCTTATCTACAAAATAATTAATGCTTTAAAATGAACACAAGACAGAATATCGATCAAAAAAATTTGGGACAAACTGTGAAATCAAACTGAGAGCAAATATACGCGAGTAATTTTGCCTCTTGTTTAACCTCAAAGACTAATATGATTCATTTCTGGTCTATTCTTATTGTCAAACTTTTTCAAAATGACGACTATCAATCCCAACAACCACAAAAGCAATCTATCAAGAGAAACTTAAAGACATTTTTGTCCCTGTGGACCATTTTTTGAGAATTTTACTTGTATGAGCCAATTTTCCGCAGAAGGGCTTGAGGAAGCCAGGTTAGAAAGTAATTATTATATGACGCGAAAAGAAAAAAAAATGAGCAGCTTGCGACCATTTCCATGGAAACGGTCCGTTTGGCAAAATTTCGACGACAGTTTATCGTTAAAAGGACATGAATTACCACATATGATAGGTACTTTACAGATTTTTAGGACTTATTTATCGTCGTCTTTGTATATAAAAAGACGAATTACAAAGAAAGTGTGTGGAAAAATAAGACAGTTCTCCCTTTTCAGGAACAATGCCTAGTTAGCTTATTTTAATACAGATTAAGGCTAAATCATCGATCTGTCAAAAATGCAGAGTTACCCGTATTTTTTACAATAGGTGTTATGAAGATATGCCTCGTTTGCATGGATGGCATTCATCACGTACATGGCCTTTGTATTTAGGAAGTACTGTATTTAATGAAATTCAAGCAGCAATAGCCAAACCTTTTAACCTGACGTAAAGACATTTGAAGTTCGGCAGTGCAATACTATGGATGCCGTCACGTCGACACTCATGCTAGATCCTTCGTCTTAAAGTTCATGGATTAGCACACTGTTACTTGGGTGCAGCGTTTGCTGTGGCTATATAGCGCAAATCAAGATTTTGGATTTTGATTTCTACCGTGATGGAGAGATTACCGGTATGCACACCATGACATAGTTAAGAGAGGGGAGTCTTATGAAAACCGACAAATTTCTTTGTTGTATGTTTTTGTTCTCTTTTTAGGCCTTGACTGTGCACAAAACACAATAGTTGTTTACTCCCCACTGAGGAACTAACCAATAGAAACGTGGTGGTTACGTAATTCATGCATAGAGTATGAGCGC
The DNA here is from genome assembly GCF_042242905.1 of Orbicella faveolata. Lineage (NCBI taxonomy): Eukaryota > Metazoa > Cnidaria > Anthozoa > Scleractinia > Merulinidae > Orbicella > Orbicella faveolata. Next base: position 6,114,022 of record NW_028301569.1, read on the forward strand.
AAAACAAAAGATTGTGCACGGTCGTGGACCTTCCAACATAAATCTTGCCATCTTTGTTTTCTCCTTTGATGTTTGCCGGGCTTCATAGCCATTTCCCTCTGTAAAACTACGACCATGTGAAGGAGATTCTTCTCTCTTTCTTCTAGATCTCGGAGAATGACGCCAGGGAACCTTGGCTCGCAACCGGTCGATAAAACATAAACATAAAACATTTATTTTAACACGATAAGAATTAAAGCTTTGATTTCGTCGATCGTGTGATCAATCGCCATCCACAACAAGGGAAGTAAGTTTTAATGTAGCTCACGCATGACAGATAGGTTTCAACACGCTGCCACTTTGCGCCACCGCGGACAATAATTGCTGCCCTGTGATTAGCCACTAATTTACTGGTGGGACATTGCACTCACATTTGCTCGTCACGTACGGGTCAAATTCAAAACTTTTCTCCGGTGACTAACTGGCAATATCTCGCACAGTTTCAGAAACCATTGCGGAGCATTACTTCATCCTAACAAGCTATTCATTGTCATAGGAGCATAATGTGAGGGCTAATAGGTAGGTTATTGAGCTTAAGTGTTTGATTATCTCAAAGCAGTTTGTTTATCTGCAACTAGCTTGCATTTTGCGAAGCACGCGCTGGACAGCGTAGTCTTGGATGAAACTATATCCCGGGGGGGGGGGCACTCCCTTTTATGGGCTATATAGGTATGTGCAGCCCCAAAGGGTATGGTTTTTCAGCCGTTTTGGTCATAAATAGGGTATCGATTTCAGCTGATTTCGGCCATTTTGGGCCATTTTGGCCATATCAAGATTAGGGTATAATTTTTGCACCCTAACCTTGATATGGGTATGTTTTTAAGAAGAAGCCACAATTTCATCATGTAATCAACGAAAGGCCTTCACAAATTATGTTTACGGTAATTTAACATTGGTCTGAACCAGGGAACTAATTATAACGCAGGTCTGAAACAGGGTTTTGATGTAAGGGTCAGGTAATAAATAGGGTTTCGAATTATTGGTCGGTCATAAATAGGGTAGGGAATATCGCATATTTTGGTCATAAATAGGGTAAGTGTTTTGGGAAGCGGGCCGCACATCCCACCCAATTTTTCTGAGAGTACCGCCCCCCCTCCCCCCCGAGCGACATTAACACTATACGAACTACAAAGATCAGTGATCGTTAGACATTGCAACAAAAGTTTCGTTGGAGGATGAAGGGAGCTCTCTTTGTGAAGAGCAACAAGGATGAGAGCATTGCCCACTGATGCAGTAATGGACAGCAAAATGTTTAAGATTGAAAGAAATACCCCTATTCCTGTTGGGATTGAGGATTTGCTTGCTTCGTTCAGCTCGATTGTCGTGTTTTCGGTTACAGTGAAGTTCGCCATTCTTGTTCACTGGCTCTTGGTTATTGTAAGCGTGTTGACGCTCAAAGGACCTTTATAATGTGTTTTACACCAGCAGGTGAGATACATCATTTTCGAGTATCTTGATTCAGAGTTTTAGAGTGATCACAATAAAGTTGACAGCTAAGAACAAATGGTTGCCGGAAGAATTTTTGGCGGACGATCGTTAACGATTCTATAAAACGCCTGCTTTCAATTAAAACGATTCTTTTAACATGCTATTAAGCTCGTAAAATCTCTGTTGTTGAATTGACTTTTAAGTGGAGTTTTTTTTTTTTTTTCTCAGTAATAAAAGACGCATTTAACTAATTATAGCTCGTTCCGCAATCTCGTTCTATAGACAGCACTTCACAATGCTTTCCTACATACTGTTCCAAGTCCCATTCATTTATTGATCCATTTGTATTCAGTCCGGAATGACTCGAGTAGCAATTCAGTAGGAAGCTTTACAACATATTTTATGCTCTTCAAGGAAATCATGAGTTGTTGTTGTTGTTGTTGTTGTTGTTGTTTTGCCTTCTTTTTGAAACTTTTGAAAGTATTTAGTTCCAATACGTACAACCCAATATGACAGTAAATGCCTGATACGTACGAATTTAGTAGTTTGATTCACTTTTTGCACTAAAGTGGACCTTGAAATTTCCCTCGGCAAAGCAGACTTTTTTCTACTTCAATATGCACCTCAAGAGACCGGGAGAGAAAATATTATAAGGAATATGAAATGTGGAAATTACATCAACTCCGAAAAAAAATCCGCGTTCCAGATGGGATTTGAATCCAGGACCCTGCTCAATCTAGCCGGACGCTCTAACCATTTAGCTACTGAAGACTCTATGTTGAGCAAGGGTGGTTAGAGCGTCCGGCTAGATCACGGAGGGTCGTGGGTTCAAATCTCATCTGGAACTCGGATTTTTTTCCGAGTTGATGTCATTTCTACTCACAGTTAACAGAGAAAATATTGAAAGTAGAAATCCTACAGTAAGGGATATTCTAATAATGATATACTAGTCAACCAAAATCGTTCTCCTTTTCTTGCCCTATACGTTTAAAAAGGAAGAAACTTGAATAAAAATATAATGAACAGGTGAAAAAAGGAAATTATATATAATTTTCATCTTTTTTGGGGGGGGCCGCGCACATGTCTTTTAATCTTTTTCTATGGGTGAGAAAAACATTTTAACTACCTCTTGCACCCGCTTTCGGCTGTACAATAGTCTTTTTCCTATCACTCATGAATAAGTTCACCATTCTTGAGTCATTAAAAATAAATGAAAAGAAAGTGCTTTTGTTTTGTACGTCACATTATCCATCCATACGAATCAAAACTTTGGGTTTAGCTTGATTGGCAGCAGTGATTAGGGCTAGGAAAATCTCTCGTTATAAAGAACCTCTTTTCCAGTAACGTCACTTGGAGAGAACGGTCCATTTTTTTCTTACTTACATCAGTTAGATTGATGGACATACGCTAATTAAAGGTTTAGTTTCATTTTGACACAAGTCGTCAATCCTAGCTTGATCTGTACTCAAACATTGCGTCATTAGATATTGTCCCATTTTTTCGAATACTGATTAGTAATTTATCAAAAGAAACTTGTAAACTTTTTTTTGTGGACCATTTTTTGAGAGTTTGACTTGTACAGGCCAATATTCCCCAGTGCGGCTCGAGCAAGCTAGATTAGAAAGTAGTTAATTATATAGCGCGAAAAGAAAAAAAATAAACGGCTTACTGCCAGTTTATGTGGAAATGGTCCGTATAGCAAAATCCCGACGAAACCTTTCCGTTAAAAGAACATACGTTAATACTTTTTAGGTAATTTATAGATTTTTAGGATTAATTTATCGTTGTTTTTGTATATCAAAAGGCAAATTACAAGGAAAGTACTGTATGTGGAAAAACAAAGATAAGACAGTTTTCACTTTTCAGGGACAATACCTAGTAAGCTTACTTTTTAACAGATTAAAGCATACTCATTGATCTGTCAGAAATGCGGGATTAAACGTATTTGTCTTTTTTTTTTATTTTTTGAAGTCCGGCGTTGCAGTGCTATGAAAGCCGTCATATTAACATTCATGCTACGTCTTAAAGTTCATGGATTAGCACACTGTTACTTGGGTGTAGCGTTTTCTTTGGCTAAATAGTGCAATTCTTGATTTTGAATTTTGATTTTAAGCGTGATTGAGAGGTTATATACCCCACAAGACAGCGATTCCTCTCTCTTTCTGCTCGGAGAAAGACAAGAGGGAACCTCTGCTCGCAACCGATCATGATTGATCGTTTGATCGGTCGCCGTCCGAGCCAAGGAACGAATGAATTAATGACTGTTATGAATTTTACACATAACAGATGGATTCACGCCAAACGCTGTCAGTTTGCGCGTCTGCCGACAATATCTGCTGCCCGGTGGGTGGCCACAAAATAGCAATTGGCAACACTGCACTGACATGGGTTCGTCCCGCATGTGTCAAATTCAAAACTCTTGTCTGATGTTTTGCTGCTCGCACAGTTCCGGAAACCATTGCTGTACATTAAAAAATCCTAATAAGTTATTCATTGTCATTCGCCGAAAATAAGTAGAAATTTGCAATTGATTGCGTAAAAACATCTTGCATAACAAAGCATAGCACATGCATGCGACTTAACAAATTGACGTCAGTTTTACATGCGTCTGTCCTGTTATTGATCATGAATTTCGTCATAACATTGTCAAGGTAGCTGTGGATCCGCCGACTACTTTGAAAATGTTTTGACGAAATTCATTGTCAATAACAGGACAGACGCATTAAAAACTGACATCAATTTGTTTTTTGCGATAACAAATTGTCAAATTGCCCGCTGTCGCTCGTTGACGCATCGCATAAATTGTAAATTCATGTGTCTGTCCGCTTATTGACAATAAAAATTAGCCAATGAGCGCGCGAGAATTTCTGCAGTTATCGTAAAAATGCCGATGTAGTTCGCACATGCGCGAAAGGAAATCGAACGGTTTGAAGCAGAGCTTCTTTCTCGTTTCTCACCGGGCAGAAGGACTGAGCGAGATCTCTTTCTCGCAGGGTAGAGATTGTACGACTTGCCATGAGATCTGGTATGGAGGTAGATACCTCTTCGTGATGACTTGAAGGCATACTTGAGCATTAGAAAAAAAAGGCGCCAATCAGAGTTGGTGTCAAAACACATCATGGCTGCACACCACTTTGTGTGCTAAATGCTTCGTAGAAGTGCTGTTATCATACTGTACCGATTCCATCATACCATCACGAAAGGCCTCTATGATGCTGCGCAGTTCATGTGGGCAACCAGAGGAAGCAATCTAAGGAGAGCGTCTCTGGTTACCAAGTCAAACGCCTTAGTGAGGTCTATAACTGCCAGGTAGAAAGGTTGTCGCTGATCCCTGCAGTTATCTTGTAGTTGCTGCAGGACAAAGATCATGTCGATGATGGATCGATTTCTGCCTTCAACAACAGCCTTGAATAAAAACGATTTTTTTTTCAAAATCCATTTGATTCTGTACAATCTCCCTTGTTGAATCGAATTTTGGTAGTTGTTTCACGACAATTAAAGACTTATTCCAAATGTCGTAGTGCTATCCCCCAATATCCTAATATAATTAGACAGCACTTCACGATGGTTTCCTATACTTAATGTGTAACATAATTTAATTATAATTAAGTTCAACGTCCATTAATATATTGATTCCATTTGAATTCAGTCCAAAATGATTTAAGTAGCAATTCAGTCCAAAGTTCTATGACAGATTTTATTCAAGAAAGTTATCAGAATTTTTGTCTTCTCTTTACAATTTTGGAAAAAAAAGTTAACAAAGCCTTACAGTCCTTCATCGGTAGTATCTGCTTGCGATGGTTCAGATTTAACCAGTAAACACTCGGATTAAACCAACGCACATTAAGGTGGCTCCCTACAGTATTAGAACGAACAGCCTCCGTATAGAGCGCGAGTTAGAAAGAAAAGAAAGGAATTTCTCTTACTGTTTTCCCTGTAGAGACTTACCAGTATGGGTACTGCTAAAATAAGGCTTATGTTTATGTTCTCTCGGAGCAGAAGGAAAAGAGACTCTCTGTATAATCTGTCGTTTACACTTAGAATTAAAATCCAAAATCGCAAATTGCACTATAATTTGCCACCGCTAACGCTTAACCCAGCCAACAGTGCTCTAATCCATGAAACCTAAGGTGAAGAACTGGCATGAGTGTCAACATGACGGTTTCCATAGTACTGTGCTTCTGGACTTCAAATGTCTTTACGTCAGGTCACAAAATTGAAAGGAAATTATCAAGAGAGCTCAGCGTTTTCTAAAACAGTCACAATAGCGGCAATCCCCTGACCCTCCTCCCCAACTACGCCAGGAATCGGTGGATCTTTCTTTTGCTAACAGCTCTCTTTTAAGGCAATTAGCAAACGTCATTAATTTCTGTTCGTCCCAAAGAAATATTCCTGCAGGAAAAATAATGTTAGTTATTGGGACTACCATTTAGAAATGTCATTTTTCTGGTCATTTTTCATTGGGATGAACCGAAATTTCCGGAATTCTCGACTAAATAGAAAGTGAGGCCATTTCGACCTGACGAGCGCCATCTTGGATTTGGAAAACAGGGGGGGGGGGGGGCTTTGGGAGGAAAGTGTCATAGGGAGTAGGAACGAGGCTTTATGATAAGTGAAGTGGGGAGGGTTGGGCTGGGAGCTAAAGAATTGGTTTTTAGTTCTTTTTAGATCTCTTCTTGTTATTCATTACGGAATGTAACTGACAAGCAATGGCCGTGATATCTATGAGTTTGTATGATTTGAGTTCCAGATGAATTGTTGAGAGTTCAGCCAATCCAATGCTGACCTGGTATTATGTGTTACTTTTCCATTTCTAAGCACACGCCGAAGCTATTAGCGCATTTTTAACATCATGTGAATTGAATTGAGAGAAGGTCGCCAGAAGGAAATGTATAGCGAAAAGTTGTTTAGAAGTACAAAAAAAAAAGGATTTTGGGGAAAGATCAACGCTTTTTCGCCGTTGTTTTGTCCCAAATGGATTGTGCAATGTTGATACGTGGAAAATGTAAGTTTTTGTTTGAATAACCGTGAAATGTGGGATAAAACCGACCGATAAAACTTCCTTGCTCGCATGAGGTTCATTGTGAAATTAAAGTGAAGGGAATATTTACAATTTTAAAACACACCTTATCTCGAGAGAATACCCGGAGTAAATGGTAGAAAAGACCCTCTGAAAAGTTAAATATAAAGACAGAAAAGAAGCTCCAAAACAGAAAATGAGACTGCACAAGAAACTTCTACCCTTTCTCACACAATTTCAACCGTCATTACCAAAATTTGAAAAGCACCATAAGAGACAAATGTTAGTTTTAAATGCAAAACCAACCAGTATTCAGAGAGATATTCAAGGAGTCACTATTGATTTCTTATAGAAAAGGAAAATCGCTTCAGACATGCTCGTAAAAGCAAAACTTTAGAGGCCAAACAGCATGAGTCGCGCGGTCTCTCTACTCATTTCAATCAACCCCCGCCACACAGCACAATGATCACCACCGGGCATATTTCAAATATTATTTGTATAACTGAGCTTCCAAATAAGCCAAGAGTAGCCTGTACAACACTTAAAAGGCTTTACTGGGTTAATTACTCTCAATTTATACCTAATTTTGGAATAATTTAAGACCATTACGCGATGTAAATTCACAATAAACCTCACACAAACAAGGGAGTTTATCGACTTGCAATGTTTGCCCCCTGGCGATCCCAGAGTTCTTTGCGCATAACACGGGTATCAGATTGCTGGCAACTCATTCATTTCTATAAGTTTATAATAGTTACACCCGACTGTTATCGGAACATTTACTGCTTTCCTGTTTTTCGCCCACGTTTGGAAAATTAAAATATCGTACCTTTTAAACTTTATTCTCGGTGAATACAGTTAAAACGTTTCCGTTTGATTCGGTGCGAGATTCACCATCTTGTTCATTCTATTTTTTTGACTTTATTCAGTAAAGTGAATTAATAAATTTAAAAAAAATCTGAAGATTTCAAAGAGCTCAGGTATAAGTTTGAGTCATATAGACTAACATGTTTAAAGAAAAAAATGCACTTTATCCGTCAATTTTTTTTTACCCGAAAAATACGAAACATCATTTAACTGTTATTGCTACAACAGCTATATAAAATACTAATTCGACTTTTTTTGCTTCCTTTCCAACCCATTGGCCAAACAGACTTGTAGGTAGTCGCAAGTAGGCGCAAATTTAACTCGCGTAGAGACTTGCGATGGGTGGCCAAACGGAATCGCAAGTTACCCAAGTCGCAAAAAAAAAAACATTTCAAGGCGAACATATCCTGTATTTCATTGGCTAATAAAAATTCTATGGACGTCACTGAACTTGGGTTGACCTGGGTTGGGTGGCCAAACGGTGAAAAACTTGCGTCGGCTTGCATGCAAATTTGATATCAACCAAAATGAGTGCTAGTCAACGCAAAAGCACGCCAGGCCTGGCCAAATGGAGTCACAAGCACACCCAAGTTTTCAACTTGCGTCTGCTTGCAAGTCTGTTTGTCCAGGGCTTTAGCCAAGACAGATTTCCACGTGAGCTTGTATTTTTTTTTCTCATTTTAAATATGAACATCAGGGAATAAAAGACAAACTAAAGAAAATGCAGTCTTTCTTTTCTCGTGGTTCGTGATTCGCTGACTGAGAAAGCGTGCAAACAAAATCCTTGTCATGTATTTGGCGCACTTGTCAGTGATTGGTTTGAGTTTCTAATCCATATTCATGACAAATTGTAGAATCTGCGTCAGACCATGTTGTCCGTTGGTGTGTGAAGACGTGTCGTCCTTGTGAAGGCGAGTTGGAACTCTGGAGGCAAGAAGATGCTTGAAGAAGAAGAACTGGAAGCTTGGAAAACGTCTTTAATTTTGTCCAACTGAAGGTAAGCTTTGCCTTTGGAGAATATTGCTTTAAGTTTGCCTGAAAAGTTATCAAGGTGACATTATGTTGCGTTGCTGAAGCGCCAACACGTGCGCTTTGAGATTGTTCACTGAATTGGGCGAGGAATATAATATTTTATTCTGCAATATTTGAGAGAAGTTACAAATTTGGAATTTGAAATTTAAAGTATCGAAAGTATACGGGGAAACCTTACAAGCTTTCGACGAGGACGGTTTTAGGTTTGTAGCAGAAATAAAACCGAGAGGGCGTGTTAAATTTTGAAAAATTGCATCTCTGAATGCAGACAGGGCTTATTATGTCAAAACAACTACGAAATTTTATCTTTTTCCACTGAGAAGCTTTATTTTGGAATTTTTTGCACTTCAACCTCTAAACCTAGTTTGGCCTCGACGGAGATTACTACTCTTGCCTTTGCTATGTTGCATTTGAGACTGTATTTTGGAGTATTCTCTAGTTATGTCTAACAATTTTTTTGAATTTGCTAATCATAACGTTTGTAAATCATTTTTCAGGAACCGTTAAGGAAACAATCTGACGAAAAGGACAAACTGGAATCACTGAATCGGAAGGAATACTACAAAGATAAGAAGTTTGAAATGTCAAATAATTTTAAGTGAAATGGTGGCTGATTAGTTGTTTAAGTTTGTAAAGGATGTGAACTCTTCAGCTATATTACTGACTGTCTTGCTGCAAGTCCAGAAAGATTACATCACATGGAAATAAGTACAACGATGTTCAAGAATCGGTTGATGTGAGTTTAGCTAAGCTTCAGCCACTATTTACAATCTCCGTTGATGTCACAGCCCAGTGATATTTCTAAAGGTGGCACTGTAAAACGCACGAGAGTTTTAAAAATACGTGAAGGGAAACACTGAATCAACTTGCTAAAGCAGCAAAATTGTTTACGGTTCTTAATACAAAACTTAACGTTTCCAAATTGACTATTTGTGCTCGTTCCATCAAAATCAAAGACAAATTGTCATTGTCATTGCCCTTGAAGACAAATGAACGAAATTAAATTGTCTTTTTCACAACTTTGGACGTTAAATCATTGATTATTAGACTAAGACCAACTGTATTTGGAAATTTAAATTTGCATTTCTGTCATAGATGGTTTTTCCCGTGCTGTCAAACAAAATCAAACACAAATTGTCATCGCGTTTAGAGACAACTGAGCAAGATTAATGTGTTTTTTCTACAACATTAGAGGAATAAAGTCATTGATTATTAGCCAAACGCCAGCTGCTTTTGGACATTAACGTTTATTTAGTAAAAAGTGCCACCTTGCAAATATTCACCAGTTTGTTTCATCAACCAATTAGTTACAACTGACAAGAGAACACTAGTTTTTCCAATGTAAAGCGGGACAAATTTCCTCTTGCAAATCATTGTGAATCGATTTTAATGTTGCAAATCATAACAAGTTTATTTTTTTCAAGAATTGGCTCACGTTATCTCACAACGCGTACGGAAAACGCAGGTCTCTATGTTCTCTTGTCATCTAATTTAATAGTTTGTATACTAAACTCTCCTGTCTGGTTCATAGGATGTTACAATGTAGTTTCGATTCAGGATCAGCCGTTATACAGACCACAAAATCAAACATTTTGAACTCCCGTTGTTTCTTCTCGCGCCATGTTTTTTTACAAATATCAAAAATTAAATCGACAATTATAAAGTCCGGCGACGTTTTTACACTGCAATTGTCTTGCTTTTGCAAAGTTATTCTTGTATGTTATCATCAATGTTTTTTTTTTTTTTCATGCAACCTCTGTTATCGTCCTCGAGTCAAACAGCTCTTTCATTTGGCGAGAAAGAAAATTAGCTTTCTAAATTATCAACATTGTTTAAATTTTGATTTTTTCACTTCTTTCGCAAGTGCTAAATCATTCTACCAGAAAACGAACGTCAGACAAAACTTTGTTCAAGATATTTTTTTCTCAATTAACAGTCGTATGGAAACATTCGTTTGGTTAACGTAATCTTTAGTCATGAATACTTCTGATTAAATTCTTATTTCTTTTTGCAATTTGTTGTTACCTCTTAGTCCAATGCAAGACTCGAAGGAAAGAAATTATTGATACCACTGTTTAAAATGTTTTTTTGGAATATACAGCAATCTCCATTTTGAATTATCTTCTCGCTTTTTTTGCAACGAACAAAAGACAGTTGATTTTTCTCCAATTGTCTTGCTCAATCAAAACCATTTTATTTATTGTTGTGAACAAGTTTGGCACCTCTTGCCTCAAACAAACAAGAAAAAGAACTTGCTACTTTTTTAGAATGAAAAGTCTCGTGAAATTTTGTGTTTTTATCAGCTTTCATAAGCTTTTTTTTACAAAAGACAGTTGCGGCCCGGATTGTCTCGCTGGCACAAAATTATTGTGTGTCGTCTTAAATTGGTGTTTACTTCTGCTCAGAACACAAGAAAATCAAGGAAAGCAATTTATTATAAGCCTCGTGAAAATGTTAATATTCTTTATTAGTTTTTTGAACAAGAGAGCTTCGTTTATCTAACAATACATGAATGCATTGAGAACTGATTTAACTGTTTATCACAATTCAAATAGCTGTGGCAAAAAGTCTTTGGACAATTGTTTTCCAAAATTAATTCAAGACAAAGTTGTTCAAGATAGGAAAAATGAACGAAAAAGATTTCACAGCGACTTTTTTTTCTTTTTTTTTTTTCATTTATCTTTATTGTGGTCTGTATAAGTATGATTCGGTTAAGTTTTGCATGTCAGTTGATTAGCAAAGGTTCGTGTGAAGGGGAGGGGGCTGAACTCGGAGTAGCGCTTGTTTTCCTTGGACCAGACACTGGGTTTTGTTTAATATTTACATCTACATTAGAGGAAGATCTTTTTCTCCCGACATTAGATGAAGCACAGGACAAACCAATACAAATTGTATCAAGTAAAACCGAGTTTTAAATTTTGAAATATATTGTTAAGAATAAGACTGAACGCTGTTAGAGAGTAATTTCAAAACGAGGAGCTAAGCAATTAAATTGTTATTGTACGGCTAAAACAAAAGTTGAATTGCTCCAGAGTATTTTGAAACCTTGTCTTTTCTTAGGTCAGGTAATTTATATATTGGATTGTTTTTTCTTCGTTTTCTCGTGCAATGTTAGCAACACTAACTTAATTGTCACAAGATTTAACAAAGAATATGGAGCCAATGAATTAAATTGTTATACTGTGTGTCTAAATTAGGAGATGAATTTGCTCCAAAAAAGTTTTAGACTTTGATAAGCTCATGTATTTCAGTTGTCGGATTGACTTTGATTCATTTTTCTCGTTTAGTTTTGACGCCTTTGTCTAATCACAAGATTGAATGAAAAACGTGGAGCCAAGCAATTTAATTGTTATATTCTTTGGCTAAAACAGCAGTTGAAATTGCTCCGGAAAAATTTTAAAACCTTAAGTTACGGGTTTTTCTATCTCTTGTCGTTAAAAGTCTACACTAGTATGTCAAAACGTTAATAAACGGACTTGAACCAAACAAATTAAATTGTTTTATTCTTTGGCCAAATTAACAGTTGAGTTTGCTCCAGACATTTTTAGTTTGACTTTGCTTAGACCACATTGATTGAAGTGTCTCTTTTTTTTTAATTTGTCCTGTGCCACAAATGATTATTGTCGGGGGAAAAAGTCTTTTATCGGAGGCAACATGGCAGGTTATACGAATTTTTAAAAACGAAGGCCGATTGGAAATATTGCCTGATTAAACAGATGAAGTTTCGCGGCATCACTACCGATTTCATCATGGTGGAACCGGTTATGGCGCCGTGAAACTTCATTTGTTTCGTTTTGGTTTTTGGTAAAGAGAAAATTTAGAAACTGGGTCAACTTTTCATCACTTGCCATGTTGCTTCACTATATAGTTGACATGAAAACAATATCTCGAGCACAAAAAGTTGAAAGATCAACTTTTCGGAGAGGAAATTCGGTTCAAACTTTGATTTGGAAAGGAAGTTTTAAACTTAAATATCGTGTCCGTTTTTAAGAGTCGAGGACCCAATTGGCGTTTTACTTTCAATTTTTTTGCACGAGACATTGTTTGCATGTTTTTTGGCGGGAAAATTTCAAGGGTAGCCATTTTTTTGCCCAAAATGTTGCGAGGGGAAACGCTGTGCAAATTTTTTCCAATTTTCCCGCCAAAAGTCTTAGTATATAGAGGGAACATTTTTTCGTCACACCTTTTTTATTAATTAATTGATTTTTCATTAACTAATTAACTTATAATCAAAGAGTATTTGAAGTGAATAAAGTTTTGAAACACAAAACACTTGTTTTTATTTATTGTTTAAAACATTTATTGAAGATAATAAAAGAGATTACAAAGAAGTAAAGGTTGACTTTATAGACTCTTATTCATTGCAATATTAATGTAATAAAGAGAACAGACACATGAACTGAATACAATTTATTGAAACTTATTACTATTTTTTTTTTTAAAAAAAATTGGCGCATGCGTATTTTGGGCGCCGTATTTTTCTAAGTCTTTTGGCGGGAAAATTAAAAATTTTCAAACAGATGTTAACAAGAAGTAATTTTTTTTAAAAAATTGGCGCATGCGTATTTTGGGCGCCGTATTTTTTCTAAGTCTTTTGGCGGGAAAATAAGAATTGTTTAAACCGAAGGTAATGACAAAACCACCGTCACGAAAAATTGGTGTAAAACTAAATGACCAATTCGAAGGTAATTTTAACTCAAATGGCACAATAATTTTGTTTTACTGGGCTGATCGATATCCTTAACTTGAAAATACCACAAACTCTGAGCGAGTGCTTCTCGACCCACAAGAAACTCGGGTGCAATTTTTTTTTTATCGAATGATATCTTGAAAAAAATCTAGTTAACTTTGTTTTTCTACCTCTGTTAACTTTTGCTTCGATATCTGTATTTCTTGCTTGATTTTTGCTTGATCCTATTTCATTCTGGGTCTCTGAGGCACCCAGAGACCTGAAACAAGAAGAAAAATAATCAGCAAATGCAATCATAAATTCTTTATAGTAAACAGTTTCCTATAATCATATCAGATTTTTTACTTTCCCCGACTTCCAGGGAAAATTAAAATATTCGAGGCGATGTTATCTGCAAGCATTTTAAACGAAAATTATTAACATTAAATCACCCAAAAATTCTGAAGCTAATTCTAGCCCAAAGTAATAAGTTCACAAACTTCAACGCCACATGTCGCTGACATCGCTAAACTAATCAGGATACATTCAACACTCGAATGCATTAAGGCCTGCTTCTTCTTTCATTTATTGTTTACACTAAGGAACAGTGCAAAATAAATGTACAAAAAGTTGCAAGTTAAATTCCTAATTTCATTTGCTTTAACGAGCGGAAATCAAATAAATTCTGTTGAACGTTTTGACTGCCAGTTTAAATGTAACTTTGATAGTTTATCAGATGCATGAGAGATTGCCGTTCACACATTCTAGAAAATAGGTGTGATCAACTTTGAATAAAAGTCATTGTGGACTTTTGGTTGTTTTGGTAAAGTCGGTTTGACTGAATTTCTACTGATACAGAATTTTTATCCACAGACACAAGCCATGGATGTATTTTTGTATATATTATACACCCGTAGAATCAGTTAAATTTTCGTCGCTGACACATAACAAGTAGCTTATAAAGCTCAAACCCACCTGTGCGTTACAGTTTTAGCTTTGCCTTCTTCGAAGCGTTTGGTTATAACTTTGTCCTGTAGTAAACAGCCTTATATAAAATCCAAAAACTAATCGACCAAAATACAATGGGTACCGCCTTACTCTCCTTTAAGATATAAGCTTCGTCGAAAATAGGAAATAATTAAAAAACAACTCTCTCAGATCAATGAATACGGCTTTCCAGCGAAATAAAAATTCAAACTAATCGTGATCTTATTTAGCACGTGACCTCGAATGAATTATTGCTATTGTTTCGTGTGAATGATATAAACAAAGTGCTGACGTCACGTGAAAACGATCTAAAAAGCTTGAACAAAGCAGTTAAATGTTAAAACACCGCGTTAAAGTTTTAACTTTGCCTTCTTCCAAGCCTTTGTTTATAACTTTGTTTTGTAGTAAGAAACCTGATTCAAAATCCAAACACTAATCGAACAAAAACAGTGAGTACGGCCTTACTCTCCAGGTACATTTTCGTTTATGATATAAGCTTCGTCGAAAATAGGAAATAATTAAAAAATTTCTCTCTCAGATTAATACATACGGCTTTCCAGCGAAATAAAAATTCAAACTAATCGTGATCTTATTTAACACGTGGCCTCGAATGAATTATTGTTGTTGTTTCGTGTGAATGATGTAATGATTTTGCAAGTCTAAACAAATTTGTGTTTTGTAGCGTGAATATTCAGTGCTCTGTTCGAGCCAAACTCTGACATAACAACAAAGAAAATATATGTCACCTTGTAAAGGGCAAACCATCGGTAGAATTTGCAAAACATCAATAAATTAATAGCTCTTGAGGATTACACATCAAAAATCACGTGATTTAGAATGTGGCCGAGGAGGCACGGGTCTGGTCACCGACCACTCTCGGTTACAGGTCGCGCGGTTAAAAATTATGTATCAGTCATTTCTGGTATTTCAGAAAATTTCCGTTAAATAAATATAACGAACATCGAATCAGACCTTAATTTGCGATCCAGTCGTAATATGGGGTCAAATTACAACTGAAAAATCCCTTTCTCTTTTGTTCCTAGTGATATTACTTCGCAAAAAGTGTGTAGTCACAGTGCAGTATTAAGACAACAAACAAACCCCATTTATATTCCTGATATAAACCATTCAGTAATTTTGAAAAAACATATGATATTTTTTAATATCTACCTCTGATCTGATGGCTTATTGTTTTCGCCTCCATTTTCTCTTTCAGTCTTTTGTGTTTCTTCCATTCTTTCTTGGTTTTCTCCTTTGTCTCAAATCCTGCATTAATCGTAAACACAACCATGAATAAATACAATCACAATTAATTCTCAAATTAGCTACATGTCGCATGCGGAGGTTAATTTCCAGTTAAAACGATAGTACTCTGTTGTATAAGCATGCAAGTATTAAATCGAAATTAGAAAAAAATTCGTATAAAAATTGTCATTATTTATGGAAAAATGAACAAAAAATAAATACAGTTTATATTAATTTTACAGCAATTTCTGACAAATTCTGAAGACTCCGAACATTCCCGTAAATTTGTCTAAATGGCCGAAGATTTAAAAATTTCACGGTTATATAATAAAGACCAAAACAATTAACTTTAATTGATCGTTAGAGGAAGAAAACTTGTTTAACCCTCGGACGAACAAAGGGTGAGGGGGATGCTTCCCTTCCATAAGGTTTTGTCAAGATTTTTTAAAATTTTGAAATAATGATTTTCCCTAAGGGGCTGAAACTTTCAGTAGCTGTTCATTTTCATCCTCCACGAAAATTTTGATATGTCAGTTGTGTGTCCATTATTTTTTCACGCTGCCATGGCAACCACAAATTTTGTGTAGGTCTGGCCAAAAATCAATTTTTCACATAATTTTGTATTTTTCAGTTTTCTTCATCAAATTACAGAAATTCAAGAATTTTATGTTCCATAGACATCTTGGTTTAATTTCCGTTATTCTTGACTTCTTAAGGAAGTAGTGAAATCCAAGATGGCAGATACAAGATGGCGGGTCAAATGACGTCATTTGACGTCATATAACGTCATCACCAGCAAAAATGGTATCATCTTGTAGAGCGGGCTCAGGGCTATCTAATCAATGTAAATAAATTTTGCTGTTCCTTAACGAAAGGAAAACCCACGGGAGGGGGTTCCGTCTAACCCTCCCCTCTTATACCACGGTGGAGGTACGTATCAAAAGGGTTAAAAAAGTGAAAAGTTTTGTGCCTCGCATAAATTTATCGCTATTCAACCACACCGATGAAAACTCCTAGTAATTCGTTAGCAAAACTCTTCTCGGCTTTGTTTTACCATCTAGATTTTATCGTGTAAAACCAAAATTCAAAACAAAAAAACAAAAAAATGTTCATAATCTGCCTATGTTATTTTGGATCATCTCTATTCAAATAATACAGTGAAACGAACCAAGCATCACACCGTTTCTAATAAAGACGGTCTGAATACAGTAAAAAGACGACTCGCCAACTGTCCCTTTCTCAATCCGGCCCCAGCTCTCCTCGAAAATTTAAAAGAGAAAAGACTTCAGCATTCCAAAAACTAAGAAGCAGCCTACATTTTAACTGATTACCAACAAAACTCCCCAGCACTTACCATAATCTGCCCTTTATATTCCCCTATCCAGATCTTTAAAAAATCATGAAAAACAATTATTATGAGTCTTACCTATTGATGTTTTTTCGTTCTTTCTTCTGACCCCCTCTTCTTTCTTTACCAGTCTCTCTTGCTTCCTGTTTTCTTTCTCGGCTGTCCCCGAAATTTTTAACATACTCAGGATCATGCATAAAAAAAGATACATCAGTAAATGTTGTGATACTTAAATGCTCACCAGTAAGCTAGCAAAGTAGTTTTCAGATATTTTTTGGCCTAGTGATTAGCGCGCTGGACTCCGAAGATTTTGGAAATTGTCAGAGGTTAGGACAAAAGTGCGCAAAGTTGTTCTGCCTACAGCGTTTGGATTTTAAGTAATATATCAAACACGAGAGACAGTGTTTCATCGGGATTTCCAAACACCGAGAAGAGAGATGAAAATACGACGCACAGCGGAGTGTTTCTGAAGAAATTCGAGGTGTTTGGATGGCGGATGAAACACTGTCTCGAGTGTTTGATATATCTTCTCAATCGAAACAAAAAGTAAGAAATAAACGGGAAGTAAAATCGTCAAAATCTATGCTAATTAAGAAGAGGTATCCAAAACTCCTTCGCGGTTGTGATTTTCTTTGCTTTTACTTGACGAACTATTAAGGAATTTGAGAAGAATAATGTTAAAATCTGAAAATCAGAGTTAGCGTTTTTCGATCCTTTTTTAACACTTTAGCCATCGGTAATCCTTCTTTCATCTCAATGTTTTTAACCTGTCTTTCTTCTTTTGTTTTTTTTTTTTCCCGTATCGTGCATTAACTACTTACGAAAAACAAGTTAACTTCAGTGGTATCGAGCGACCGACCGACTGACAGACAGACGAATGGCTGAATTCATCCTTGTTTACCATATCATATCACTGAGGTTCTATAACCTTTTGGGTGTACTTAATCCACAACTAAATGAGATGAAAGTAATCAACTTACCTCTTAATCTCAAGTTACTCTTCTTTCCTGTCCTTTCTTTCCTTGCTTTGCCATTCATTGGTTGACATTTGACCGCAGGGAAATAAAAGAAGCAAACATGTTTAAAAGAGTGGAATATTTATACCTCATATAAATTAGACGTTATTTATCTACGCGGGCAAAACATCCCTGTAAAACGTCAATAAAAAGCAGTTAAGATTTTTTGACTGTCTGGATTTTATTATGTGAAACCAATTTTTAAAACAAGAAAACAAAACAGACCAACCCCATTCAAATTACACAGTGAAACGAATAAGGCACCACATTTTTTCTAAAAACACGGTGTGGATACAATTAAAACACAACTGATCAGTTGTGCCTCTCGTCATCCCCTCCCCCACCCCCAAATTTGAAAACATAAGAAATTGACTTGACTTGGCCTCAGCATCGGTATTCCAACAACTAAGAAGCAGCCTACATTTTAACTGGTAACCAACACTTGTCATTGTCTGCCTTTCATATCCCCCTATCCAGATCTTTAAGTTATCTTTACGAAAAACAATAATTAGGCTTCTTACCGCTCGATGGTATTCTTTTCTTTTCGTTCCTTCTTGCGACCTCTTTTTCTCTGCCAGTCTCTCTTTCTGTTTTCTTTTCTTTCTCTGTTGCTGCCGATATCGTAACCACACCAGGCATCCTGCACGAAAAAAAAAAAAAAAACGATACATCAATGAATGTAGTGGTACTTAAAATACTTACAGTAAGCTAGCAATGCAGTTCTCAGATGTTTCTTAGGAGATGCGGTGGCCTAGTGGTTAGCGAAGATTGCGGACTTCGAAAATTTCGGAAATTGCCAGAGGTTATGACAAAACTGCGCAAACTTGTTTTGACTTCAGAGTTTGGATTTTAAGAATAATTATAAAATCTGAAAGTGGGATTTAGCGTTTTGTAATTTTTTTCTTTCATGTTCCTTTTATCTTTCTTTCAACCTATCTTTCCTCTTCTGTTTTAGCAACCCGTCATCCTTCTTTTATCTCTGTTTTTTGAAGCTTCCTTTTTCTCCTCTTGTTGCTCCCTTATCATGCATAAACTACGTACGAAACAACAGTAACCGAAGTAGTGCCGACCGACCGACAGACAGTCGGACAGACGAACGAACGAATGACGAATGGTTGGATAGATTCATACATACATAAACTTATTCTTTCCTTCCTTCCTTTCTTTTTTTGTTTTGCCATTCAGTGCTTGAAATTTGCCTGGAGGGAAAGAAGTATTGTGTAAATACAAGAAAAGTAGCATGCTGTTTAACAAAAAGAAAACAATCTGCCGTAAGAGAAAACAGCTTGTGCTTGAGAACTATTATTTAATGATTTCAAATTCTATGCGTCACTACACGTAACTATATGCGTCACTCCGTCTTTTCACACTGCAAGAATTGTATTCTAATTATAATATTATCACCCAAATAGAATGTAAACAGTGTTTCACAATTAACAAAACTGACCTGTAGTTATACTATCATCGTACTGTCTGTGTGTCCATGTCAATCACAACAGCTTTTCTCCAGGTGCCTGTGACTTAGTGAGTGGTTTGCCTAATTGAGAAAATAAACAAGACGGTTACAGAAGCGAACATTTACTAATATTTTAACAGCGATACTGCCAATCTCCCCTCAAGAATTTGACGAGAAAAAGGACAGAGTATTGTCCCCTCCCCGCTTAACCTAAGATTGTCCTAAACTGCAAAAATAGCTGTAGCTCGGGTGTACAACTATTTTTGCAGTTTAGGACAAGCGGGGCGCGAAATAGAACATTAGCAGATACCGTACGTTCAGTTAACAAGACCCTTTTACGGAAATAAGACCCACGCTTAACTTGTAGAGCCAAAAAGCCTTCCGATTGCAACAAGAACAACCACTGACACCATCCGCCGCTCAAAAAAAAGTCCATATGCGCAGCACTAAAGAACGATATCCGTAGTAATTTCCGACCTCTGACACGGGCGTACAAGAATTGAGGCGGAGTGCCACCCATTTGAGGTTTTTTCAGAATTCTGAAAATAATATTTAATTTTTAATATTTTATATCTCTCAGATGTTTCATTATGTCACTTGACGTTGCCATAGCAACTACACTATCACATGCAGGTTGAGACAAATTGCGTGTTTTAATGGAATTGTTTGTTATTTCTAGTTTTCTTGGTCAGCTTTGCAGATGAGATTTTTTTTTTTTACAATGTGGATTAATTTGCCATCAATTTACCTGACATTGAAACTTGAGATCCAAGAGGCCTAACCACCCCCCACCCCCCGACCTTGTACAAAGTTGGGGATGTTTGTTTGATTGTTCATACGTTAAGGAAACTTTTAATGTTTACCTCACAGCGGTAAAGCTTATTTGCATTTTACCATCCAATATTCTTTGCACCTAAAACTTCTTCATAAAACATTTTGAAGCACAGAATTCCTTCCCATCGGAAGCGCCAGCATCGAAAATTCCTTCCCACGGAACCAAAGTAACTCCAGAAATGAGAGTTTGTTATCGGGAATTTCAAGGTTTCTCAACTATTCATGCTCACAAACGTTAAGGCTCAAGAAATCATTTACTGCAGAATCTGTTCTAGAAAGCTAAGAAGAGTTTTTTTCACGCGCGCCATGCTCAAACCTATCACCCATGATCCCTTGCAAGCATAAAATTGTCTGTTTGTTGGCCACTGGCGAAAACTAATTTAAATTTTCTACAACTTAAATTCTGTGTAAAATAGATTGTGTTACACCAACATAAGTATCAAAGGCAGTTATAAATGTCATAAATAGAAAGTTTGGCTAATTACCTCTCAAGAAGACCCTTCCAAAATGGAGAAAGAAATCCGCAACTCCTTCGATGTTGACTGCTCGCTAATTGCGGCCATCGTTTGAAAACAAAGTTCTTGTAAATCAAAGCTCCACACTGTCTTGTGCTCCTTGTACAATAAGACATCTACCATGACCATTTCTGACTGCAGTGTTATCGACTTGCAGGTTCCTTTGCCGCAGAAGAACCATAGAACGACGCTAAAATTAGCTTCGTTCGCCATCTCTTTCCTCGTGTGGTGGCAAAGTCGTAACTTGAATATTAATTTGACGAATGTATCTGCAATTCTAATGAATTTTCTTTTGTTCTCAAATGCCCTTTTTATTTTTAAATGGAACTTGACACAACCATGTGTTAACCTCCCCATTAACCGTGGATACAAAGTCTTAAAGCGAAGATAGTTGGGGTTTAGTTACGTTATTCGTTATTACTACTGCAATAAAAACTGTGAAAATCTTAGGTGTAATCTTCATACTCAACCCCTGAATTTGATCTTCCTTTGGAGAGGGGAAGGGGAGGGGGGGGGGGGGGGGAGTGGCTGCGGCAACATGGCGGACGTTCAGGCTGGGTCTTGCCATCGGAAAAGTCAGTAAAATCTGGACGCAGGTTAAGTCGGTTTAATCCAGTTTAAGTAAAATTCTTGGGATTTTGCATTCAGGGGACGATTATACCAAATTCCTCAGGTTAAGTCTTACTTATTCCTAAATAGGTTTGAAAATGCCTCGTATTATTTGTTGGAGAGCACTTGGAAGAATGCGAAAAAATTTGCGGAAACGCCGGCCTGCGGCTCGCTTACCCACTGCATCTCTCGTTTCTCAAAAGAAACACGGAAAATGTTTTCTGTTTAATACTCTAGGATAAAAACTAAATAACACGAGACAGAGGTTGTTTACCATTTACATGGAGAAACCGGTTCCTCAACGCTTTCTGTTTGTGCAAATGGTAAGCAAAAATGCCTGATGGTAAAGTCCGTCCGGATTAGCCATTTACTATTGAATCAAAAACCTCCAAAAGTTTAGCCTGATTATAATTCGAAGATGGCGGTAAAGAATTGCTAATCGCAAGCACATTTTGCCACTGGGATATTTCGGTGGGAAATTTTGGACAACCTTTCAAGACGTGCCTTTTATTTCTAAAATTTTCCGGTCGGTCGAGCTTAAATTGTCTTCCCATTTACATTCTGACCGAATTTTCCGGAATTTGGGGGGAAATGGTAAACAACCAGAGTTTCAACCAGAGTTAACGCACACTCTCGCTGGTAGGCTCAATTTCCACCGCTCTTTCGAGTCCAGTCTGATTAAACAGTCGTTTTGAATAAGGCATATTGCTGGTTTGGAAAGGATTCGAAAATGTGTCAACCCCAGCTGCAAGCGTGATAATACAGATTGGACTGTGCCCTTTTGTTGGTTAAGACGGCTTTTATCTGCTTCTAAGTCAGATTATTTTTCTAGCTTGTATGGTGTAGAAATGCGTACCCGCCGATATAATGCTGGGGTTAGCCCTGCAGGTTGCCTGGTCCTAGCCGGGGTAGTGGTGGCGGAGACGGGGGGGGGGGGGTAGGGGGAAGGGGGGCTGGGTAGAAATACACTTAGCCGGCCTGATGGGCCACTAGGTTCGCTAAAACGTTGGCTTACGGAAATATGCTCTCCGTCCCACAGAGTGATATCTAACTTTTTTGGACGTTCGTATGTCTACGTCACTCAGGGATCGACAGTGTGATGTAGTTAATTGTAATCAATAGTTCAGTAGCTCCGGTAACTCATGTAGTTCCTGCCATCATTAGTTTGCAAGGTGTGTTCTGTATTCCCTCCTTTTGGACAGCAGGTATACACTTTTTGCTCCAACGCCCGTTGGTTTGATTTTGATATTGATGGGAAATACATCATAACCCGAAGGGAAATCAGACCTTTTTACAGTTGTCTGCTCAGTGACCTGGCCTCTGAATGGCAGCGAGGCTGGAGGTGACCTTGTTTTGATAAAGACCTCACTGATTTTGTTGTGTAAATCAAGTTGTTCCAATGCTAGTTTGCATTAAATGAGGAGAGCTTAGAGGTTTGTATCAGAGCGAGATCACCTCCAACCTCGCTTGCATTCATAGGCCAGGTAACCAAGCACACAACTGTCAAATGGCTTATTCTAGGTCAGGCACACGATATTTTCAAACTGAAGTTTCAGGGTCATCAATACACAAAGTCCGGCCATTTTAGTACAGGCACTCTTGATTAGTTGCATTACACGTCTCATTCATAATTGCTGATCAATCAAACTTTTCCAGAGTAATTTTTGCCACCGTGTACCCATGGGAAAGACAATGAATCTGTACCGCAAGTCGCCCCCAACTACACATATATATAAAATATCTGTAGACAAAGTTAGCTTTTAGTTTAAGTTTTTATTCAAGCTGTTATATAGAGTGTTTTACAAGAATTACTTAATGATGATGTGTGCAGATCAATACACCTCTTCAGACTCTACTGCCCCTCAACTCATAGGTTATTTCGGGTAGCCAGCACCCCTGTCATGTTTGCTCTCATATAAAACCATTGTAAATTCTTCCTCCCTTTTAACTCTGAGGTGAAATAAAATTTTGTTGTTCTTGTTGCTGCTGTAGACCCCTCTCACGTGGTTAAGTTGTTATGTGCTCCCTAAACAGGAGTTTTTCTTCTGCACACTAAAAACGTTACGAAAAATAGCTATTTTAGCTTAAATAACACTCTATAAAGAGTTATTCCTCTGTTTAAGAAAAAGCAGTTAACATTAATCGTTATTGAATTACAGCAAAATGGTTAATAAGTCTTAATATCAGAAACAAAGCACCTTAATGCGCGGCAAACGAGTAATGGCATACTTATACCAATAAAAACATCATGATCAAACAAGTCAGATACGGATGGTATTATTAAATAACAACGTGCAAATACTGGAAACTGTATGAAATATTCTCCTGAGTAATCCTGAATTGTGTGGCCATGAGAAATAATTACACCCGCTTTCAGTGTTACGTGCATAGGCCACATCTTTCGACATGCCATCTTTCGACCTGCTATGTAACCTGGCCTACTTAAAAAATGTAAGTACAACGGACTTCTTTACGGTCGAACTCGAATTGTAATGATGAAAGATTGATTTATTGCATCGAATGATAAGTATTTTTATTTTATACGAAGAAGAGTTAGGATGTTTGTCTGTTCGAACAAATAGACTTTAAACTTTGGACTTCAAGAAAATATAACCCTTGAGAAGATATCTGTGCACGCCTTCTGCAAGCCACATACACACTTAATGTTCCAGTACTCATAAGCGTACACATACATTTGAAATTTCGTAGTATTAGAATAGATGTTAAACTGTTCAAGTCAAAATCACCACACAACGTTTTAATTTAGAAAACATGCTTTTCATCGTCAACGTTAAAGACGTTTACGACTTTGTAATCTTGAATACTGAAACTCAAACGTTGTGTCTTGCTTTTGTAATGTTTATCATATGTTTAAATATAAAATTAATATTACGACCTCTCAACAAAAAACTCTGTACTGAGTGACTTGTTTTTGGTCTGCGCTTTATTGACAACGGTTTTTATTTCCTTCTTAGTTATGAGTCTCGGCTCTTTTTAAGAGACGCCAATACTGAAAAATGGGGATATCACTTAGACAATAATATCACAAAACAAGCATGACGTAAAAAGGTCAATTATATTTGTGCAAGAATCTTGTCCGAAAAAAAAAATTGATACCTAACAAGGTGCAACGGTCGTGTTGGTCATATTGTGTTGGTCAAGTTCAAGTCTGATTAATAATAGTAATTGGACCGAGTGGAGTACAATTCAGGAAGTAATCGCGCGAGTAATTTCAAAATCGGACGAGCGAGAAGCGCGAGGCCGATTTGAAATTACTAGCATGATTACTCCCTGAATTGTACGACACGCGGTCCAATTGCTAATTAATCGTATCTATTACAAAATTTGGAGTTAAAATGTCTTTTGAGAACTTCTTTTGAGTGAAAACGTCTGTAACGCGTTTCATAAGTTTGGAAAACTGTAGGAAACAGTGCGTAGGAAACCATTAAAGCGCGCGTAATCAAATCACGTGGGTTTCCAATTACACGATTACGTGACAAATAAGCTCGCGGAGAACCAATCACGATCGAGAATTTTGTTATAGATACAATTACTACTACACTAGGCAGCCTCTGTAAATACGAAATTCACTTTTACCATTATCAACAGAATAAGGCAAGTTTTCGCCCGCAGTGCCAGAAAAGAAGTAGAAAGAACCCTGCTACCAGTCAAGTCCACTTTGGTTGTGAAACCCAACGGCGCATTTGCGTTTCACGTTAGCGAGAACATTTAGGACGTCTTTCAACAGATCGATTGTAAGCTCGGCACCTTCAATAACAGTTCCTGCAGCAACTGAAATTAAATAAGCAAATTAGTAGGATCTTAACAAGACCTTTGTACGGTTTGCATCAATCGAAATCTTGTTAAAAACCTTCCCAAAAGTGGTACCGATCTAGGGAAGCATACTAAAGACTTGAATAAAAGCAAAATTAAGACTTGTTAAAATTCTTGTTACTCGTAAGCCCACATAACGTTATCCAGTGGTTAAGTGTGAAGAAAAAAAACCACGCTATCCACTGAATAGTGGTAATTTATTCGGGGATAGCGTTATCTATCTGTCGAACGACCCGTGCCTTGCTCTTTCTCAGTCGCGCAACGTCAAGTTCTCTCGTTACGGTCTTTCCCATTGCGTGGCAGAGAGAGGGCTAGCTACTCATGTAATGAGAAACACGGCAAGCCGAGGGGGGGGGGGGGGGGCACTCCATAACAACTATATGGGTATGGTTTGCAGGCAGTTTAGCTTTGGATGAGTATAGACATCAGACAGTTTTTGTCTAGAATAGGGTATGATTTACAGGACAGGTGATCAGTGTATAAATAATTTAGCGTAGAACAGGGTTTGTTGCCCGGGTTCCATAATAGAAATTGAAAATCGAAAGTGACTTTGTAAGATATTGGTTTAATTAACGTAAGTTGGACTGTGATAGTGATGAAGTTTCTGCATGGAAAATAGCTCGTCTGGGATAGGGTAGGGGTTTTTAGTGCCTAGTCTGATCATGGTCTAGCATAGAGTGAAAAGGGTTTCAATGTTCCAGGAGCACACCCCTACCCAATGACTTACACAATACTCACCCCGGGCAAATCAGCTAGTGTCAGACTACTTCCTAAACTATCAGCTCATGACTTTCACGAGTCGCCGCAAACCTTTGCCATCTTTAGAGGACAACTTCTGGAAAGTTTTAGTCTTTTTTCGTACAGTATTGTTGCGTGTGTATTCGTTTTTTCTGAGACCGATTCTAATTCGGTTTATAACTATGGAGACAATTCATTTCATGTGCTAGGCCTTTAATTACCATTACTAAAGATCATTTACCTTTGCGCTTGAACTTTTCGCTGTCTTGGTCTTCCAAGTCCTTCGGCCCCTGCAGTTTAGCTTCAGCGTTGTGAGATCGCTTCAAAAAGGCTCCCCGTTCC
>NW_028301569.1:6327500-6360000 GCF_042242905.1 Orbicella faveolata
AAGCTTTTCCACTGTTCACTTTACAGACAGTTTCCGTTTGAAACGTCTAAATTTCCACTGCAGACGTTTTTTCTGTCTAGGTTCCAGACCCCCATTAATACAGTATAAATAGCTTTCCAAAAAATTTTCACGGTTCTACTTTTTAAAATGAATGTTGACTAGCATACGAAACGTCAAATTCATAAAATACATGTTTTTAAAATGTTTATCACCGCTGTTTGTTTTATCTTTTTAATCAAACCTTCTTTCCTTTCAAACTCGATCCCATCTTATTGTCATTTCCAATCTATTGGAACTTTCGCTTGTCAATTGTTTGAAGTGTAGCAAAGTTTAGCCTGCATTTGTTTACAAAAAGTTATTGACATACTTCACATGGAGTACTCATAAAACATTTCAACATAATTCAACTTGCGCTGTTCTAACCTGAGTCCATCCATATAGTTCTCTTGATAAAGTGTTGAATTTTCTTTGACTTGGGAAGATTGAAATCTCTCATTATCTAGCAAAAGAAATACAATCAGCTATTGCTGGGATATTTGTTAATCGTTAAAAAATGAACTTTAACCTCCAACTTAAACAGAAATTGTTTTCACTGATATCTAAAGGAGAAAACCGTACTTTATCTAGAAGATTTACGTCGTCTGATTTGACAATTAATTATTGGGTTGACTTCCCTTTCTGTTGATGAGAAAAACGATTGCAAAAGGAAAACGCATCAGAAAATAGATTTTCACAGAACCTCGCGAGAGACTCTTTTGTTGTTGAAATCGAATATCTTAAATGAATTTATTTGCATGCAAATAAAAGTTTTTATGTCAGCTCCTCGTCTATACATTCAATTTGTATCGGGTGTTGACATGACATGTGTAGGTCATTCAAGGGTATAGGTGGGTAGATTGCTGCGTTCGTGTTACCGTCATTTGCTACCTTAGACAAGACCTTGGAGTCGCGCAAGAATCACGAGACAGTCAGGCAATTTCATTACAATAGAAAGTAGGATTGTGTAATTGTCACACCCTATTCAGTAAAAGTACATAGCCTCGTTTTCCTGGATCACAAGAGGGTAAAAGAGCGATGCTAGCTGTGACTCGCCCTCTTAATCTGTAACGCTAAATCCTGAAGTCGTTCAAGGAATCAACCCGCCTCCGCCCCTTGCTCCCCCGATAGCCTTTCTACTTATGTGCACTTTTATTATGCTGCCTTTTTCGTGGCCCTCATCTTTACTAGAGCTTAAATTACTTTTAAATCGTTGGTATGACGACTTTATATACTTTATGAGTGATTATTATGTTATGATGTAGTTAATTATTAGTTAGTAATTTATCAATTAGAAGCGGCCATGACACGTGGCCAAAGTGTTATCTCAGCAGGTTGCTGTCTTTATTTTAAGCGCTCTAGCAAACTGAGCTCGACTGTTGGCTTAAATCAGTAGTAACAATCTTTTATTAGGAAGCTCCATCACTAAAAGTGGTCTACATAGAGGTCCTAATACTAGATATATACTATATAATGATACAATTAAAATCTATAAATTAGTGCTAAAACCGAAATAAATAAATATTTACAACATATACACTACAGAGATTAAGAAAAAAATGAAATAAAAAAATAATAATAATAAAAAATAAAAAAAATAATTAATTATAAAAAGCAGAAAAAATACACTTCTTAAAAATTGGCAAACTTGCTGAGTTTCTTACAGTTCTCTCTAACTCATTGAAGTCTTTGAAACAGTGGTACCGTGAACGTTGTTTTCCCCAATTGTATTGGATTTTGGGGAGCTTTATAGTATCTTTATTGCGAG
This sequence comes from Orbicella faveolata, assembly GCF_042242905.1. Lineage (NCBI taxonomy): Eukaryota > Metazoa > Cnidaria > Anthozoa > Scleractinia > Merulinidae > Orbicella > Orbicella faveolata. The sequence continues at coordinate 6,329,305 of NW_028301569.1, forward strand.
TATTGTAGGAGTGCATATCACTCTTTCTTACAATGTCCAAGGATTGGTTAAGTTGGCCATTAGTACACTTGTATGCATATATACATCGATGACATTTCCTACGTTCTTCGAGATTCAGCCATCTCAAGACTGTTAATGCATCAGTGGATGAGGATTGAAGTGATCTATCTAATATCAACTTAGCTGCTTTGTTTTGGGTAGTCAATATGATTGAAAACCACTTGATGGAAGGGGCCATAAAAGATTTCTTTGTTTCGATTCGTTAAGTCTAACACAGTAAAACCTGCTCCGTTTGGTGTTCATTAAGATACCATAAGAATAAGATTTAGATTTCCTTTACCCCTTTTGCACGGTTACAAAATTGCCAGAAACATTGCACAGGGCTCTAAGGTTTGACTTTTTGAAGGTCTTCACAGATACACACGCTCTCACCAACTCATCGTTCTTGATTATAGTGTATTCGCATAAAAAGGGAAAATTTGGAATTGCTTGAAGCATGGAAGCCGGAGGGGTTGAAAATTAGTAATACATTGTGAAGAGATTTATCATCTAAATACAACTTGATTGGACAGTCTATTCATGCCAATGGAATGAGCAAATTGCTTTAAACAATGTAAAACAGTTTGCCCCAGTCAGTCTGTCTTCCGAACAGTTTGTCTGCTACCGCTGCCTATAGAGCCGTCTCCAGTGTCCCTCAATTCTGCTCTGTTTTTGCCAGTTCTCCAAATTTGAGATGGAAGCATTCGTTATCAAGAGCTTTTCATCTATTCTCATTATCTTACTAATGGCTTCTAGTGTTGTGATTAAAAGCCTTCACTTTGGAAAGACGAACGGTAAGACGTTTTGTTGGTGTATTCTAATTGAACCCATAGCATATCTAATCAAGTTTGAAAAAAACCCCTGTAAATCTACTAGAAAAAGAAAAGAGTGTATTACAAAGTTACGAATTTGGTCTTTTTTCGCCGCAGAATGTTGTACACGTTTTCAGAGGTCTAGCGCCATTTTGAAACTGATGTAGTTTCGTTTCGTTATAGACTGTTAATACGGGCAATTCAAGTTTGACCGAATTTTCTTGAATGAGGTTAACCGTCTAGAGGTGCGTTTCTTTAACAAAATCCAATAGAGGATTCTTAAATCAGAAAGAATCGAAAACGGATTTTGCGTTTCTTTGGGAGTAGATACTTCGGTTCCTTTGACACGCCATGACCCGAGAGATCTTGGATTGATCTGTTTAGTAAAGAAGCGCAAAATCCGTTTTCGGATTCTTTCAAATTGAAGAATCCAATCTTGGATTTTCTCAAAGAAAGGCACCCAAGATGTCTTAATATGAACTGGGAACAGGTCAGGGCAGGTTAAACTTTGGACAACCTAAATAATTAACATGCTAGAAAGTCTTTTAAGCTATTAGATTTCAAGGCAAGGTGGAATTTCTATGGAACCGAGGGAGCTTTTCTGTTTTCCATCTTGTGGTCAAGATTCATTTTTCTTTCAAACTTAAGGCTTTGGCTGCAAAATGGCTGCCCTCAGGGCATCATCACTTTTAATATCAATGATGTCCTGCCGACAAGAAAAAGAACAAGAACAAGCCAAATGAACCCGTAGCAACAGTCCCCAAAAAAATGTTCTTGTTATATTACCCTATGTAGGTCTCCATAGCAATCATATTGCTAAGCGTCTAAAATATTGTGTCAATCATTTCTACACTTTTCTTAATGTCAAAGTTATTTTTCAAAACACCCGGCGCATCAAATCCTTCCTCCCATACAAGGACCGTCTCAACCGGTCACAATTATTCAAAGTCATTTATAAAGCTATTTGCTGGGGTTGCAGTGATTTTTACATTGGGAAAACGAAGCGAAGACTCCACGACCGGAAAACGGAACATTTTAAGGCCCTTTCGAAACATGATCACTCTTCTGCTATCGCTGATCACGTTAAAACAACTGGTCACAACATCAAATGGGACCATTTTGACATTTTGGCGTCCGGCAAGACTGACTACCATTGCAAGGTTAAAGAGAGCTTATTTATTCAGGAGTTGCAGCCAGCATTGAATGCCAATGTCAGCAGTGAAAAGCTTTTACTTTACTAGGAAAGCTTTTCCACTGTTCACTTTACAGACAGTTTCCGTTTGAAACGTCTAAATTTCCACTGCAGACGTTTTTTCTGTCTAAGTTCCAGACCCCCATTAATACAGTATAAAGAGCTTTCCAAAAACTTTTCACGGTTATATTTTTGAAAATGTATGTTGACTAGCATACGAAACGTCAAATTCATAAAATACATGTTTTTAAAATGCTTATCACCGCTGTTTGTTTTATATTTCTAATCAAATCTTCTTTCCTTTGAAACTCGATCCCATCTTATTGTCATTTCAATCTATTGGAACTTTCGCATGTCAATTGTTTAAAGTGAAGCAAAGCTTAACCTGCATTTATTTCCAAAAAGTTATTGACATACTTCACATGGAGTACTCATAAAACTTTTCAACACAATTCAACTTGCGCTGTTCTAACCTAAGTCCATCCATATAGTTCTCTTGATATAGTGTTGAGTTTTCTTTGACTTGGGAAGATTGAAATCTCTCATTATCTAGCAAAGAAATACAATCAGCTATTGCTGGGATATTTGTTAATCGTTAAAAAATGAACTTTAACCTCTAACTTAAACAGAAATTGTTTTCACTGATATCTGAAGGAGAAAACCGTACTTTATCTAGAAGCTTTACGGCGCCTGATTTGACAATTAAATATTGGGTTGACTTCCTTTGTGTTGATGAGAAAAACGGTTGCAAAAGGAAAACACATCAGAAAATAGATTTTCACAGAACCTCGCGAGAGACTCTTTTGTTGTTGAAATCGAATATCTTAAATGAATTTATTTGCATGCAAATAAAAGTTCTTATTTCAGCTCCTCGTCTATACATTCAATTTGTATCGGGTATTGACATGACATGTGTAGGTCATTCAAGGGTATAGGTGGGTAGATTGCTGCGTTCGTGTTACCGTCATTTGCTACCTTAGACAAGACCTTGGAGTCGCGCAAGAATCACGAGACAGTCAAGCAATTTCATTACAATAGAAAGTAGGATTGTGTAATTGTCACACCCTATTCAGTAAAAGTACATAGCCTCGTTTTCCTTTATCACAAGAGGGTAAAAGAGCGATGCTAGCTGTGACTCGCCCTCTTAATCTGTAACGCTAAATCCTGAAGTCGTTCAAGGAATCAACCCGCCTCCGCCCCTTGCTCCCCCGATAGCCTTTCTACTTATGTGCACTTTCATTATGCTGCCTTTTTCGTGGCCCTCACCTTTACTAGAGCTTAAATTACCTTTAAATCGTTGGTATGACGACCTGATATACTTTATGAGTGATTATGTTATGATGTAGTTAATTATTAGTTAGTAATTTATCAATTAGAAGCGGCCATGACACATGGCCAAAGTGTTATCCCAGCAGGTTGCTGTCTTTATTTTAAGCGCTCTAGCAAACAGAGCTCGACTGTTGGCTTAAATCAGTCGTGTAGTCAATATGATTGAAAACCTCTTGATGGAAGGGGGCATAAAAGATTTCTTTGTTTCGATTCGTTAAGTCTAACACAGTAAAACCTGCTCCGTTTTGTGTTCATTAAGATACCATAAGAATAAGATTTAGATTTCCTTTACCCCTTTTGCACGGTTACAAAATTGCCAGAAACATTGCACAGGGCTCTAAGGTTTGACTTTTTAAAGGTCTTCACAGATACACACGCTCTCACCAACTCATCGTTCTTGATTATAGTGTATTCGCATAAAAAGGGAAAATTTGGAATTGCTTGAAGCATGGAGACCGGAGGGGCTGAAAATTAATAATACATTGTGAAGAGATATATCATCTAAATACAACTTGATTGGACAGTCTATTCATGCCAATGGAATGAGTAAATTGCTTTAAACAATGTAAAACAGTTTGCCCGGGTCAGTCTGTCTTCCGAGCAGTTCGTCTGTTACCGCTGCCTATAGGGCCGTCTCCAGTGTCCCTCAATTCTGCTCTGTTTTTCCCATTTTTCCAAATTTGAGATGGAAGCATTCGTTATCAAGAGCTTTTCATCTATCTTCATTATCGTACTAATGACATATAGTGTTGTGGTTGAAAGCCTTCACTTTAGAAAGACGAACGGTAAGACGTTTTGTTGGTGTATTCTAAATGAACCCATAGCATATCTAATCATGGTTGAAAAAAACCCTGTAAATCTACTAGGAAAAGAAAAGAGTGTATTACAAAGTTACGAATTTGGTCTTTTTTCGCCGCAGAATGTTGTACACGTTTTCAGAGGTCTGGCGCCAATTTGAAACTGATGTAGTTTCGTTTCGTTATAGACTGTCAATACTGGCAATTCAAGTTTGACCAAATTTTTTTGAATGAGGTTAACTGGAAGAGTGCGAGAGAATAAACATACTTTTTAATCGTCGCGTTCCAGCATGAACAGGTTACAAAATTAAAAGATGAAATAAACACTATTTTGTTATCATGTTAATATTTAATTTTGTTTGACTGGCAGTAGGTAAAAGCGATCTCCTCGAGATTATGGTCAATTAAATTAGGCTGTGCTAAACTAGAAATTACTTCTTACAGACGTCTGATTATAAGACGTTAATGAGAAGAAATGGTGACTGAACATAAGTTTTTTCCTAACACGCAAAATGTTATACTTTGCCCTTAAATGTAAAATCTTAAAAGGTTCGTTCGTCCCTTTTTTGAAATCCAAGAACGTTTCACCTGCTCCTATCTCTTCAGAAAAAAGTGTTTGCCATGTTAACTTATTAACTTAAACATGTTAACATGTTAACTTAAACATGTTAAGTCTTCATTTAGAGTTAACATATGTTAAAAAATTCAACTTGCGTTGCTCTAACCTAAGTTCATCCATAAAGTTCTCTTGATAAAGCGTTGAATTTTCTTTGACTTGGGAAGATTGAAATCTCTCATTTTGATATTGATGTTCGTATCAGATCCAGTTTCTTTCACTATTATCTGATAACGACGTGAAGCAGACTCATGAAGCAATCTTTGTCGTTAATTTTGAAGCAAAATGATATGAAGTTTTGTTTCCCATTTTATCGCAATGTTTTGTAATGGTAATAAGACTGAGTGGAGTCCAATTCAGTTTGATATACAGACGACACGAAGTCAAATTAGTGCGGTCCGGTATGTAATCCCGTAGGACTTTAAAGATTTCATTCATGCTAATTAGATGCAAAAAAAGGTTTTGCGAATATCTTTGCTCTTAGATTCAAGATACACGTACCAAACTTTATACGAAGCTTGCTCTTGATGACGTACATCGTATGATATAAATTGATTACCATGGCAACCAGCGATGACGTCAGGATTAACTACCTGCTATTTTGGTGGCGGCCATCTTGGATCCGCCATCTTGGATTTTCGAACTCTCATTTTTCTAAAGTAAACAGTGCATTTTTAATGAAATTTAACTAATGAATGATTTCCATTACAAGCGATGTTCATTTAAGTGCAGAATTTTTTTATTTTCTTTTTCGTTGTTGTTGAATCCATGTACTCTGTCAATTTTGTCAGACAAAAATATCATTGACTTTTGTTAGTCCCATAGTAACAACGCAGACGCTATTCGTCTTCTTTCTGTTATGTATGATAATAATATACTGTTCCGTTAAAAGTGTCATAAATTGTGACTTAAGTTCTTATCACTAAGAGCATCACCATCCTCTTCCTCGTCATCAACTCGTGTGTCATCTGTGAATGGATTTGTACGGTTTTTTCCAAAGCATTTACAAAGAGGAGTGCGTGGAATTCCGTTCTTGAAACAGCTACAGCGTCCATTGTAGGCTGACTTGCAGCCGCATTTGGTAAGCTCAATAACAGCCTAGGGTGCAGGGAGAGACAGGCATATAACGGGAACGTATGCTCCTTGGTGCTCGCTTCAGCCATTCTCTTTAATGCGAGGAAGATCTGGGCAGCTGGTGGTATAGGATTTGTCGCGCACGGCCATGAAGTTTGCGCGCGTGATGTGTGGAAGTAAGGAGGTACGCATTGGAGGCAGCATCTCACCTTTCAAGTTCCTGGATCGAAAGAGCTCCCATCGAAGTTCAGGAAGGTTGGTAGGTACCGCTTTGCAGTACACTTCGCAGACAAACTTCTCTAGGTCTTTAACTTGAGTCGGCAGTTCTTCGTTGGCTAACTGGTTTTGGATAAGACCCTCACCAAGCTCTCTGAAACAGTCGATCACGGTATGGTCGTCATCGAGTACCATGTAAGATTTCACCCAGGTCTTCTTCGTGATACCAACAAACTTCCTTCCCCTCTCGGCTTCGGTGAAGTGGTGCAATCCAATCAGACTTTGGCACTTGTGTATTCCAATCGCTTGGACTCGTTGAATAACATCAATCTCTCTGTAGTTTGCGCCCTTGCCTGTCAAAAACGTCAGGCTATTCAGGTTTCCATGACGTCCCCTGGAAACCAAGTCGAGCAACAGGACTAGTACGTCAGTGTCTGGCGAGGATACACAAATCTCTTGCGAAAAATGCTCATCTAGTGAACGCAAAACTTGGTTAGGGATCAGCGTGTCCGCCTCTTCGTGGTTGTGTTCTTCTTCACCATCGAGACATTTGATTTTTTTATTGTAAACCACGACCAGCTTGATGGTTGTGTTGCTGGAGAAGTCCGCTAATAATCTATTGGCGAACAAAAGTACCAGCATGCTTTTGGACTTTGACGATAACAGAAGTTCCTTGTTGACATGGTGAGCCTCTCAGGACCACTCGAAATTGCGAAAATACGCCTAGACTTTGGAGTTTTAAGGCTGCTTGTTTTCACTTGGCCCTGGTTTAGACGTCGAATTTCACATTCGCCGAATCAAATACCAATTTGAGTTGCTTCGAATTGAAAAATGCGACATTTGATTTAGACGTCGCATGTTACATGTGCCAAATTGAATGCGTGAACGCAGGAAACACAGTAAAAGGCATATATAAAGTTTAGTTTTTTCCTCCCGATGGCAAGTTTGTAATATTATGGAGATTATTTGGGCAAGGCTAACGCAGAGAATGGTGAACATCCTGGATAAAATCAAGCACTTTATTCGTATCTTCGACTGATCTAGTCGAAAATGCGACTGAACCCGCATTTAATTCATTTGAGTCGCATCGACTTGATTTAGGCGTAGCATTTCACATGCACCGAATTGAATTATTCGATTCGGCGCATGTGAAATTCAACGTCTAGAGCAAGCCTTAGGCGTGAAAGTGCGCTAATAAATGACAGATTTCTGGATCTCCAAGTAATTCAACTGTGCCTGTATTTAGAAACCCCTAAATGTTTCCTGCTAGGCATAAAATAACGCCAATGTTTTATTCTCAAATTGAGCCCTGCATTTTATTCTTATTCAATTGTTAAAGCTTTACCGTTTATCGTGAAACAAGCTCTAAAACCTTTTCCCTTCTGATAAAACTTGAAATAAGCTTACCTTGCTAGTTGACTCTTCAGTTTGTGTCAGAAAGGAGAAACCAAGGATAGCACTAATTGGAATGAGACAGCAGTGTTTTTCGGCCAAACAACAAACCACGGGAAAAAAATCCAATTTTTAAATTGGATTAAAAGTCATACAATGTACGTCATAAAAATCAAGCTTCGTGGCAAGTTTGGTCGATATATCTTGAGTCAGAGCAAAGATATTTGCAAAACCCTTTTTTGCCTCTAACTAGCATAAATTAGCATAAATTAGCATAATCCTTAAGTAGCCAGAAAAATGGGAAGACGGGATCGGAAAATTTGTACCCCATTACATTCTTATTATTCGGCCCAAAATTAGTGCAAAACAGCGAAAAAAAAAACATCAATTTCGGCACGAAAGTCCTTCGGGATTGATTTTTTGGACATACCGGACCGTACTATATTACCAATTAATCATTTCCGAGAAAAGAAGAATAGCCAAGTTATGAAAGAAAAGGAAAATCTGCATCAAAGGACGCGTAAATTGTTTAATGTCTCTCTGAAATTAAACTACTCCTTTGAATGTGATTGGTTGATTTAAACTACAACTTTGAATGTGAGTGGCTTATTGAAATGTCCGATAACAACTTGGCAAGTGAATTAGTGAAAAGTAGGAGTTTTTTAAACCAATCACAATTGAGGAAATTCCAATTTTTATGATTAATAACAAAATTGCTAAGAAGTAGCTAGTAAATAAAAATAGGTAATAAATAAATAAATGAATAAATAAATAAATAAAATCATAGTAAATCTCTGTATCTCTTGTTGCATAATTTATTTTATACCATGCCATAGAAAATACAGCCAATCAGAATAACGGAAAGCCGTTGTATATTCGACGATATTACATGCAACCTTCCCGTCATGCGCCGTGAGTATTTCGCACTGATTGCATTAGCCACTATATATTATACGGCATGGTACAAAATACTTATGCAACGCTCTCGCGTTGTATACCATGGAATATGTCACTTGTCACTTGTCACTTGTATTTCCCTGTATACACAGTCGCACTTAGAGAAAATAGAAGTGACCCGTGGGATACTAATCGAAAGCGTTACATAACTGGTGTGTATTACACTTTCTTTGTCGCCTAGGTAACCCTGATCGTACACCAGACACTGAGAACAAGACTAAAGAAGACTGTAGTGAAGACTCCACAGGAATCCGAAGAGTTGTTCAGTATGTTTACAATAATCCTGCCCTGCCATGCTACACACAATTTTTTGTAGGTGGACAACCACCGACAGGCTTACGAAATCCCAACAATATGGGTGATATAAGATATATCTGTCAGCCGCCTGTACCGCACCCACAGCAGCCTCAGAACACCATGTACGCTACAATGTTCGACGAACAAATAGGAATTGCAGTGTTTGCAGCCTACAAATTGACCCAGGAAACTGTAATGTTTCGAAATGGCTTGTCTACGCCTAACTGGTGCCCAACCCCAGGTAAATAAGTTACTTACATACCCAAAAACGATGTCCCCCACCCTAGTCTTAATGTTCCCACCTTCATCAGAGTTATGAATTTAAGTATCAGATTATTTTTATTACGGGGATAAGCTTCGCTCCCCTCTTTTGCCACCATTGTTTAGTTTGCATCTTAACCGTACCCCGGCAACTTCCCGGTAACGCCATGAAACTTCAAGAGGAAAAGTAATACCGTTTGGTGTGGCTTGTAATTTTCTTAATCATAATTAACCAGTTTAAGTGACCTTTATTCAGATCGATATGACGAGGTATTTAATTTTGTGAGTTTTCTTGTGAGTCGACCTCTAGATATTGATATCACTGGCAGACAGAAATACTGATTTTGAGGCATGTGATCTCCAGACAGGCCTTGGTATCTGAAAAGCAAACATCTCTTTGCCTATTTTTCTGTTTCAATCTCTTAGTTTGTGACATAGTCTTTGCTCCATACGTAATTTGTGCCTATACAAACATTTTCATACAATACTAGTACCAAAAGAAAAAATACTAACATTCAGATTCGGCTATCTGTTGATTTTGATTGCATAACCAGTTTATTTCAACACAACATATCGCAACATTTTCGGGCGCAACATGTTGGGCGCGTTTGGCCACCGTGTTGCGACGTGTTGCGACATGCTAGGTGTTTTTGGTTCAAGTTTGGAAATGGTCAAATTTTTCATGGAACATTTATGGATGTTGCATGATGTTGTAGTCGTTTGGCCAGGTTCGTGCAACAATGTTGTGCCAGGGCATGCGCACTAGCTCGATTTTCAACACCCAATATGTCGGCCAAACACACGCAACATGTTGCGCCCAACGATGTTGCGATCGTTAGACCGGAGCTTGCAAATGCTGGACCAAGAACATTTGCATTTACAAAACAGTCCTAAGAAAATACGCGCGCTGATTGGTTAAAAGTCGTGTTTCTATCAAGTAATTAGATTATGAGCTCGGGATTTCTATCGCGTAATAGTTGACGAGGGCGCAGCCCGAGTCAACTATCACGCATAAAAATCGAGAGCGAATAATCTAATTGTTTTAGTATAAATCTACCAGTCGTTCAAAACTTTATCTAAATCCTCTTCACAGACACTTCGAAAACGCCAAGAAGCGGCCGTGATTTTGTTAACAAGGGCACACTGCTACTCACTATCTATCACAGAATAGACAGTAGGTAGCGTAGCCAATCAGAGAACGATATTCGTAATAGAACGCCAGTAGATTTATACTAAAACTCGACAGAAACACAGAACTAGCACGAGCTGTTGACGTAATGATGGCGCAAGCAAAGAGAATTTACGTTTTGATAATTAAAGTTAACAAGTTGTTTTCCTTCTTTTCGTCGCGTTGTTGTCGGGAAATTAAACTTTGGGAGAACTGGAAAAAGCTGTGGAAACACTCGCCTGCGGCTCGTGTTCCCACAGCATTTCTCGTTCTCCCAAACTTCCACTCGTGTTTCTATAACTCGATAGAAACGTGGTACATGTTTTCTATTTCTTAAATGTTGTGTTGAAATGTTGCGATCGTTTGGCGGTGGCTTTACGGTCGCCGTCCCCGATTATGGCTCCTGATATCATCTCACATCCAACGCGCGCTAGCATAATAATTGCTAAAGATTAAACAATCGGAATCAGATTAATTCATGTTATACGTCAATTGATATGAAATGCTTAACATAATGCGTTGACAGTGAAGGAGAGAGAAATTGTGTTTCTCTTAGAGGTTCATCAAAACCTGGATTCCTGTGCAATTTGGCTGCAGAGCCATGGTGCACAGTTCCGTACAGATCCAAAACAATTAAGTATTAGCGCTTATTCAAAGCTTGGGACATGAACCTTAAATATTGAATGATTGTACATTTCAATTTAAGGCATCCTAAATCAAGGAAGTGACGCAATATATCGAATTGGGCATCATACCAATAGGGGGCACTTGGTACCTGCGGCGACTTATTCGAGTTCTCAGGAACGCTTTGATTCCACTTACACATACACAAATGCTGTGCCGCAAAACCACATTTTAACTTTGGCATGTGGTCCCGATTTGAGACCTGGATACGAGAGTATGCTAGATCGCAATGCACACAGCAGCAGGTTCAACAAGCGCTGCCGGCTGGGACATTGTATCTTTTAACCGGAACTTCCTCTGTAAGAATTCAACGGCAACAGAACAACCAAGTCGTCGGAAATGCAGAAGTCGTTAGTCAAATCGGGAACGACAATACAGGAAGGATTTCTGTTCCAAATTCATTGTGGACCGCTGGCTGTTGTGTACGTCAAAATGCACAGTCCGCCGAAAGGTTTGCAGTGATGGGAAATAATGTCCAGAATAACCAGCAAAATCTAGAGCTCACCTTGCAAATTACCGTAGCAGAGCTGCAAAATATTCTTGCCCGAGATGGTAACCCTCCCAACAATGTCAACCTGTTTCCAGGAACTCGAACTGCAAATTGCTTGCGTGACATTGGCCGTGAATTTGGCCGAGGCTAACTGAGAAGGCTAAAGACTAAAAGAGACCACGAAACAAACATGTATTGATTAATGGTTTAAATATGGAAAATTAGTTCAAATAAGTAAATTAATGAACATAAAAAGACGTTATAAAAAGATGTGCAAATTAAAAAAAATGAAATCACAAAACTAAACAGAACGTTGTCCTTTGTCAAGCTGTCTGAAGCAACTCCAAGTTGAGTAATAACTCGTAGATAATAAAGGACGAGTAGTGAAACTGTTAATAAAGGAATTTCTGATTGTAATGCCCTGAACTCAAATAGCCATAAGATTTCAGTTTGTTCGTGGACAAAAGTCGTGGGGCTTTTTCACATAAGCCAAAGAAAAAGAAAAAAAAACAGTAGCGCGCCAATGCAACAACACTTGCCCAGCCCGTCCCCTCAGCCCATCTGAAATGGTGGATGCGTGTACCCACAATACCCCCTGAGTTTCAACGTTGTATTGGATGAGGAAGGGGGGACAACATTTCATTTTTGAAAGGATAGCAGGCTTTTTAAAACTCAGTTTTGAAACACAGATATCTTTTGCCCTGTTCTTCTGATCAGCATATTGCCTGTCTCTTCTAATTTCTGTTACCTACCTATCAGTTTTCAGATGATCAGACTTTTGCAAAAGGAAAACGAAAAGAAAAAACAAACAAACAAACAAACTAGACGCTCTAAGACCGTTTACTTGGACTTCATATCGCGATATTCTAAGTTAGATTATTGAACACAATAAAAACAAATAAAAGAATCAGGGTGTTCTAACACGAGAGTTAAGCTTAGATATTTACTGTTCAAAATGCTTCGTTGAGTATCCTCTTTGTCCAATTGCATGTTGTTTGTTTCATCTTCAGTGTTCTGTTTACGACAATTCTTGATTTTTTCAACCTCTGAGGTGTACATCCCAGCATCATAGTTTGTTTTTAAGCCAGTAGTCATAGTTTTTTGTCAGTGGTTTCGTAGTTTGAACTCCTACACGGCTCAATCGTTATCTTGTGAGAACGAATATGAACTTTTCTTATTTTGCCGGCTTTCGAGCAATATAATTCGTGGAACGACCCGTTCCGAAAACTATCAACATCTTTGTATGTGAAATGAACGTATGAGACGTGATTGTCTTCAAAACGCTTTTCACAAAACAGAGAATTCTCATTTCTGTATACTACGTTGTTGACGAAGAAAGCAAGCCGTCGCATTCTCATCCCCAGTTTCCACGCTCTACGATAGGGACGCCTGGGACCTTGACGCCCCTTTTGGCAACCAACACAAAACGGCTCGAGTAATAAGAAAATGCTAAAATGCGACTACCTCAGGACATGCTACAAAGCTTATATGGACAACGCATTTGCCGCGAAGCGCGATTTTCACATCTTAGACACAACAATTCAAAATGGCGCATGTTCATATTCTCGACGTACGCGCGTGCTCGGGATTCCTGAGGGTAACTATCATGCATTTCGTGAAGCGGGTACCCCATGACAACATCGGGGTTCCCGAATATCTCCCTCTTCAGAGAATCCAAATAATTTCTAATCAAGTGGGAGGTAAAGAGAAAGAGAACGAAAGGTAGAGAGAATAAGAGGAAGTGGAGACTAACAAAGAAAATTATATGGTTGGAAATCAGTTTAAATGATGAAAATTTACAATTTTGAGATTTTATCTCCAAATAAGAGCAGATGAAACTCTGTTCGACCTCAAGCAGTGGACAATTTATAAAAGGCAATTCTCAGCTCTCTGCTATAGCTTGATATGAGTTGACCTCATCCGGACCTAAAGACCCCCTTGGCTTGGGCGGGTTTTTTTCCCACTGTAGACCACGTGATGATACTCTAAAGAATTCTTGTTTTCAGATTTTTAAATAGTTGCATGTATATGAATGAATAATTTTGAAATGGATAAAAGAACAATTCTCAACAGAACATCAAGTGGTCTTTACTAGGAAAACAAACCGAAGTTCTTATTTAAACGTTTAGAGTCAATTCTTAGGTAATAACAAATCAGATGTCGAATGGGTTAACAAAAGGAGGACGCAATGAAAGCCGTTTTTCCATTCTAAATACGAACTTTGGACAGTTAAGATTGCAATAAAAATTTAATAGAAAACACGCTGTCTTAAGATTGAGGCTCCTTAGAAATTTACCCTTCGTTGAAAGAAAATAATTTTAAATGCTCCCCTTGTCCTTTATGATTATCGAAGTCAAATAGAGCAAAGCTGAACCTACTTTGATCTGAATCCCATTATTGATGCGTTCTTTTACATGGAATGAGTGGTTGCTTTGTTTGTTTAACTTTAATCAAAAAACATGTTTTGAATCAACTAAAGGAGCATGGAACAACAGTTAAAGAAGACGGAAGTCAGAATCTTCAACGCACCAGTATCTTGTTTAACAATGAAGCGAATCAGAAACTTTGAATGAATTTTAAAATGAATTTAAAATTTTTTCTTGGAAACTAAGAATATTTATTTACAGATCGATCGATACAGACGTGTCCGTCTTAACCTTCCGAGGACCGGACAGAATAGAATCAATCATTTTATTGCTTAGCTGCCTAAACATAAGTCGATAGGTCAAACCTGAAATAGTTCAAAGGCTTGTTGAGTCAGAACACTCTCTTCATAGCAATTATTGTAGGCCTTATAATTTTACCATAGAATGCCGATATCACACTTATATTCCTGCTCCAGATTTTACTATAATGAAAAAAGTCTTTTTGATAAATTCCTCCCATTCCTAGACAACCTGTGACCGAATGCCCGATGTATTGCTGTCTTGTTCATAAAAACCGAGAGAAAATAACCTTTGACAGAAGTTCCCTAGAAATTCTTCCTTGCCTTGAATTACAAAACCCTTGAAGCTCTTTCCTGTCCATTAATTGAATTAGATATAGAACAAGCTTAATCTGTTCCCACTTGCTGTTAGCATAGTTAAAAATTGCAATTTCCACTGTTCCAGCCGAATTCCTGCGATGAAGTGCGAGGCATTTTGCACTAGTCAAAATTGAAAGCAGCATTATGTGAAGGAGTATCTGCGATATTTAGCTATAGTTGGAAACATTGAGTACCTGAAAGCCTTATGACATTTGCTTGGACCATAAATCACCTATATGTATAAAGGTTGGTTCCCTTTCTATTTACCAGAGTTGGCTGATTAGGAAATCGATTGCAAAAGGAAAGGAACAGGAAATGACGTTTCAAGTTCAATGTGGCAGAATCTGCGCTAGTCTGGCGCTAACAGGTCCTTATCATGGACTCTATATACATTTTCTTCAATTCCTATGCCGTTGCCCAATTGAAGAAAACATTAAACGCCCTTTTGTTTTAGATCAGTTTGACTATTTAAGAGCCTTGAGTTCAAACACTATCATCGTTTTTGATCTAGTGATTTCACATAGGAGGAATTGTTAAATAGACACGACTGTTTTACTGGAAAATACACCACTCGTAAAATTCATACGAAACCACATCCGGGACTCGGGTGGCGTACTTTCCATTTCATACTTATTGAGATTTTCGGATAGAATCGATCGCATAAAAAACCCATACGGAAATTTCTTCATTCAATCACAATCGCCAAACGACTTTCTCACACGTGGGAAAAGCGTTTCATCCAATCAAAAATCAGCTGTCAAAATGAAACAGTCAGTTCGCAACGCGTTCACATTCACGCGTCTCTCCGATCTCCATTCAAATGATGTTTTTAGAGTTTCCACAAGTTTCCACTAGTTTTATCGCGAATTAGCTATAAGCCACGGACGATGGCGGAAAGTTAAAACAGGTTTAACGCTTTATCGCTTTTACCCATTGAATCGAAGATTTCATCCAGGAACAGCAGAACAAAAACACTCTGGCAAAAAACCGACAAGTCGTTAGCTTGCTAGCGAATTCCTCAAACAGAAGGAATACGCAGGAAAAGTTGAAGAAAGCAAACTAGATGTGCGTGAATTTAACCAACAGATGGCGAGGATTACGAACAATCAAGCCTTCGAGGGTTTTCTTCAAGTGTTAGCCGGTTTTTGAAAGAAGGCAAATATCTCGTAAGCATTATCGACAGCAAGCAATTTGACGGAGTTAAGGAAACGTCTGGTAGCTCGAAAAAAACAACTTAAAAAGGCAAGGCAAAGAAAGTAAAAAAAAAAGGCAGCTGAGGCGTTGAATGATGAAGAGGTAAAGTCGGTAAACATTCTCTACAAAAAAAAAGGCTTCCAAAGAAGCGGCAAAGTGCTTGCGCAACGTAACTTAAATAAGCTTGTTGTTCTGCTGAATGAAAAAGCAATTAAATTTTATAAGAACGTTGGAAGTGAAAATCTCAGTAAATATAAAATAAACAAATTACAGCATGGAAAGTGCTTTGAACGGTATTTACGCACTCGTTGTTTTTGTACCAGAAAACTTACTCGTTCGCTACGCTCACTCGTTTGTTTTTTGATAGGTCAACATCTCGTGCGTAAATACCGTACGCGCGCACTTTCCCTTAAGTAATCTATATATCCTCACCAGTGAAGATATCGATAATTTCACTGATACCAAGTTTGTCTCTTAAATTGTACTTAGATTTGTTGGTGTATGATCGAAACATCTTCGGTTCTTCCTCGAAATTCTTCGGCAGTCTTCGGTAATCTTCGAAACATTTTCGGTAACGTTCGTGTGACCTTCGGAAGAGTTTTGGAAAAATCGTCAAAAAGGTCGTCATCAGTATGTCTGTGTAATAAAAAGAACATTCCACGTTCGCTCGAAGATATGAATTTTGTGTTCTCGTGGCATGAACATTGTGTTCTCGTGGCATGAACATATCGTCTCGCCACCGTGTAATATCCTCTATATGTTTGGCATTTTTGAACTATAAAGTTCTGGGGTAGCAATTTTCCAAGATGGCGGATGCTGGTAACAGCGAAGCACTTGAGTCTTCCTGCCCCACTCCTACGACTTCAAGTAAATTTTGAAAATTTTGGCCCAAGTGATTCCGTATCGGCTTATTTCTAAACTAAAAATAAGAGATATTTAGAGGGTCTTTTGAGATATTTAAAAGTTTTGAGTCTAGGAATTTCTTTGAAAATTTCTTGAAAGATATTTTGGCGTTTTTTATTTAACAAATAAAGAAGCCTAAGCCGTGCATTACACTGTGATAAAACACGACCGTCATTTGAGAACACGAGGGAAATGTAGAAAACACGAGCCGCAAGCGAGTGTTTTCTACATTTCTCGAGTGTTCTTGAATATCCGGAGTGTTTTATCATAGTGTAAAACACGGCTTAGGCTTCTTCATTTGCCATATGATATAGATTTTACACGCGCAAAAGAATAAAACACGCTTTTTCTATGCTTCATGCTCTGATAAAACATAGGTTTTTCATAGCGCCCGCAGGGTCCTAGCTATATTATAAATATACATATACATAGATACTTTATTCGTCCCAATTGGGCTTTTTAAAATGAAGGTAAAAAAAAAACAAATATTTAAAAACAAATAAAAAGACGGAGAAAAAGAAATACACGAGTGTGTTCAAGACTGTAGAAATTTGGAGATTAATTTTTTTTTTCTCAAAACAACGCTTGAAGTCCTTTAGTGAAGGTTTCAACTTGAGCGCAGAGTCCAATTTATTGCAGAGTTTAACAGTTCTATAGAAGAATGTGATTTGTCCGGTTGCGGTTTTGTAAAGAGAAATCAGGAGCCATAATCGGGGACGGAGGCCGTAAGTCTCGGGATTCGCGCGCACCTATGATATGGATTCACGCACATGTCGGGGCCTCTCGCGTGGATGTTGTCACGTTGCGTGATCAAATGGTGAGAGTTGAGACATTCTCTTGCGTATTTTTCACAGCGATGGCAGGGAATAAGGCAGGGAATACGAACCAGGGCGCTTATATGTAGTTTTATGCTCTAAGCTAACGGAAATGGTGGGTTTTTCAGGGTCGAAAACAAGACTTCAATCTCGCGCTGGGAATGAATAATAAGATCTACTCACGCTAGTTGTAAGCTTACGCGTATGTTTTTGTGTTTGTTCTGACTTAAGAATATAGCAGGAAAACTCTATACTCTGGTATCGAGTTAATTTGTGAGTTTCTCAGACAATGGTTAATCATCTGTTTTGATGGTTTCTTATTGTTTCTGCTTGTTTGAAAGTTTTTGAAAGGAAAGTCTGACGCGTGCAATTAGCTCATTTGCATAGTGCAGCTCGTGCACTTTCAAGGCCGAGTCGGTGTTTTCAAATGTCAACAAATCTTGACAAAGATTTCTTTCGTTATCTTTTGTGCTGAGAGGCTGCAACAAATTTCACGAACGAGAAAAAGGCTACTAACATCATGTGTGTTTCTTCAACATAAGAATAGTGAAGTTTTACACTGCGAAAATGAAAATAGACAAGGAGTTTTGATAACTCGACATTGACTCGATCAACAAAATCGAAATCGTTATTCCAAGTTGATTAAAAAAAAGCGTCATCGGAACTTTGCTGATTGTTTCTGCTTTATTCACATATTTTCAGCTTAGCTTTTAATATGTTCTCAAACATTTATCAATCTTAAAACATATTTAAAAACTATAGAGTTATTGTTTGAGTTCGATGTACGCTTTCACACGAAAGTGCAGCGGAAGTACAATTTGTCATGTTTATTGACTGTACAAAACACGCATCGGCGGGCGTTCTCATTCATCGACAACAGAGAATTTACTGGAATTTTGCAGGAATAAAACTGAGCAGTATCTACGGACGTAAAGTTATTGGGCCTTGATGAAACATCAAGCGTTGCATACAACTCCAGAGAAACTCAAACTAGCAGTTATTTTGTTTTACTTTTCGGTCGCGATAGATCACTGACAAATTCCTCGCAAGCGTGTGGCAAGAGGAGCTAGGAAACTATGAAGTCCTGAAGCTCTGCTATATCTAAATATATCCAGCTAGTTCTTTGCTGTGTATTGGAAAAGCTGTTAATCTTCAACATATGTGAAATTTAAAGTGGATTAATGTACAGCTCATGTAAAAGAAGCATCCGTCGGAACACAACTTGGTCAGCGATATATATATATAAGCTTACAGCGGAACATAACTAAATTCGACACTGTCTTACTTCACTCAAACTGGAGCAGCTTACGACGAAAAGACTTAAGCAAAATTCCAACAGACGTAAACGCGTTGAGTTGTGGGCCAAAAACATGAAAAATTTCGGGACTTTCGGACGCCATTTCCTCCGCGCGAAATCCGCAAAAATCCTCGCAGCATGTACGCGCGTGTGCCGCGGGTGATGGCGCAATTTGTTCTAAAAATAGAATTATTGTCCCATATCGTGGGGACAACCCCAATACTAGAAATGGCGCGCGCTTACGGTCTCCGTCCCCGATTATGGCTCCTGGAGAAATCTGTAAACTCTGCGAGTTTCTTGTTGTGCTATGGTGATGCTAACTTTTGGGGTATATTTAAAAAATAAGGCGTCCGGCACACACCCAGTTATACATTTAAAAGTCATTATCACCAGACTGAAGTGTAAATGCAGTGTAAATGCAGTGTAAATAGCGGAACCGAGCCCCAAAGCTGAGGAAATTTGGAGCTAAAGTAACAAATAGTAATAAAATGGTGCCAAAATAAACTCAACTAATATGTGACAGACTTTTCGGGTCTAGCTCTTCCTCAGTACTAAGTTTTGAATGTGACATTTCATCGAAGAAATCATGAAAAAATTGCATGCGAGACTCTGACGGATAGCGAAAAGCGCGCGCGCCTTAAGGGCCCATTAACCGATCTTTTCGAGCCGTTGCTAGGGAAAATTTATTCTCATATAACCTCGTCATTTTTAGTTACTTCAGAGTTGTTTCATGTGTTTTAACTTTTTCATGATCAGTAACACTAGTGATGACGTCATCAGGCCACGCCCATGGTCATGTGACTGATACAGAAAAAATGCAAAGGCTCCCAGGCAAATTACTTTCTCGGGATTTTTTTCATTGATTTAATATTTTAATTTAAATCCTCATTACGCTATGCATCGATTTTGTTTCATTTCTAAAAGGTCAGATTTTGAAAGCATTTCAAAATATTGAAAAATTCGTACTTTTCTGAAAAAAGCATGATTTCGAAAAAGAAATGCATAGCTATGTTGCCAACGTTGGCTTTAATCGGAATTCGTCGAAAAAGGCTGGATTTAATGAAAAACCGCGTTTCCTTTAGCATTTAAAGAAACCGGAAGTGCGCCCGATATATATTGGAAATTATCCTATCAGCGCGTGCGCAATTTACATTACCAGCGCACTTCGGTAAGATCAAACAAAGCCACGCGGAGTTAGTTTTTCTCTTTCTATTGCTCTTGTTTTTCTGTCTTCTCCTATTTTGTCTTTGCTTGTACTTTTTTACTTTGCATTTTGCGAAACACAAAGAAAAACATCTAAAATGTAAGCGAATTTGCAAGTTTTTGAGTTGTTTTTATCTTCCGTGCTCAGGCTGACGTAAGTGACCGGAAGTGAAATTTTACCTCCTTAGCAACGTGCGCGAGCGCGCGCACGAATCGGTTAATGGGCCCTTAAGCCGTTTAGAAAATTAATTCTACGTTTAGTCCGTGCGGCTTAAGGTGGCCGAACACAGTTTTCGCGCGCGCTTTTGCCGATGCAATTCAGCGCGCGCACAAGGATTGCAAAAAAAAAAAAAACATGCCGTCAATAGAGCGATCATTTTATTTACTCAACACCTGCACTATCTTTGCTATTTTTCTCTATTATTGAACGCAGTGTATTAATGGCTTTAGTCTTTCATTACAAAGATATGTTGGAAAAGGTAACGACGCGAAGAACCCAGCAATTCTCAGCTTTTTCTTTGTTACCGAAAGAACCCAGTTAAATGCAGCGCATGCGCAGTTGCTCGAAAAATTGAGACCGATTGCTTTTGGAGAAACTTGCCGATTTCTAACGATCCAGTCGTTAGAATTTCAAGAAATTTGGCAAAACAGTAGTTCAGAAACCACGTGAATGGTCTATCGCAAAAAATCTGAATTTTGACATAGGGAATTTTTAATAATACAGAACATGCAGTGAAAACGATCTACGGCGAATTACCACAATCGCCTATGTCAAAATTTTATTAGAACAGTGTTGACAGAAGGGATTTAATGTCAATTCGTAGTGGGCAAATGATGAAAAAAATCTAACAACTGGATTTTTTTAAATAAACAAAAACCATTTTTTAAGCCTTGTTCTTAACCAGCCCCGTTGCCATGGCAACAGCACACACCTCAGCCAAAATGCGAGAATAAACTTTTCTGTGGTTAACCCTGACTCTTGCAAAAAACGGGCGCCAAAGCATAAATATCTTAAAAGTTATGGTGAATTAGGCATAGGCTCTTGAAAACTGTGTTCGGCCACCTTAAGGCTGCCAAGGTGAAAAATTAAGCACATTTCGTCAAGGCGTATGGCCGCACGTTGTTTGTACCCCTGCCCTGTTTCCCAAATGTAAAAATTTTCAATGGACGAGAAAAACTGGAAATTCGTCATAATAATAATAGGTTTTAACGTAAGATAAACCTGAAAGAGTTTTCACTTTCTAGATTAGAATGGTTTAGTTCTTGAAAGTAAAGTACGCTGGCATAAAATTGACCTTCAAGGTCAGTGCATTTGTGACAATCGTTTCTTTTGAAATAACCGCTAAAAAAAGTCAGGGATAGCAACATATCGTCCACCAAGGAATTGAATTATTTTGTCAATATCCAGTTTATTCAAAACGAAATCGGTGTAGTTTGAAATATTTTCCGCCAATTGCTTAGGGAAAAATATCACTTTGCTTAGACTTTCGGCGAGTTCAATCCAAACTTCACTGAAATATCTACTTTAAATCGATTCTTGGAATGCATAATAGTTATTTTAGATAACACTAGTTAATGAAACCTTATTGTTTCATGTTGAAAACATCTATTAATTAAGCATTGGACAAACACTCAAGCTTACAGTTCAATTTCAAGTCCTCCTTACGTCAGAATCTGCAAAAAAAGGTGCAAGTATACATAACATTTTACGTGTCATGTCCATTCAAGAGAATTTCTGGAGGCTTTGAAAGAATACTTCCGTTAGCAACAAATAACAAGCTTGCCTAGCCGACCCCATTTGGTAGGCTTTTGATCTTTTTTTTTTTAAATCCTGGTCTTTGATCGTATTTTTCGATAGCGCTGATCCTAGCAGTATGCAGGACGCCTGGCATATATGAACTCAGTTAAATGACCTCGCTCTCCAAGAGTTCTCGTAGCTCAGTGGATAGAGCGCCCGCCCGGTGGTCGGGAGGTCATGGGTTCGATTCCTGTCGGGGACTCAGAATTTTTCTTTGTCCCACGCTCGTGTCATGTTGATTAATTCACCTTCACATAAATGGTAAATGATTTGGAAATGAATGGATATGTAATCGGATTTTTGGCGAAATGGAAGCCCTGGAAAATCAGCGACCGGTGAGTTATTTACAATGTCTAATAATTAATAGTTTTAAATCACCTCTCGTTAGTGTTATATTCATCAGTTGGGCTTGAGTTGTATTGTAAGGAAAGAAAAGAATAAAAAATGATGGGAACTCACATTTTCTACAATTTCTTTGCTATTTTGAACACTTTTCGAGCATAGATTAAGTCTGAGACCTACAAAGGGGGGGGGGGGGGAGGGTGATGGCTGCCAGCTCTCCATGAAAGGGCGATTTACTCTAAGATACCGTAAATCCTCGAATTAGCGCCCGGGGCACTTATTTCAAATTTAGGGGAAGACAGGGTACTATTATTCGAGGGGGAGGGGGCGCTTAATAATGTTTCCAAATCGTGGCCTGACATGATCATTTTTTTAATACATCATCTGCGCGTAAACACCAACATAAGCTGTTCATTGACATGAAAAGCTGATTCTTAAGTTTAAATCGCGGCATCGTTAGTACGTAACGTGTTCAACGGGTTCGCTACTAGTAAACGTGTTCACAAACTGAAACAATGTACAAATCGCATACTACATGACGAAAACTATACATCCTTTGTTGTCTCATTACTCGTCCACAAAATGGGGGGGGGGGGAGCGGAGGGGCGCTTATTCGAAGGGGGGCGCTTATTTTAAATTTCGGCCGATAGGAGGGGCGCTTATTCGAAGGGGGCGCTTGTTCGAGGTGTGTTTGGGGAGGGGGGGACTAATTCCAGGATTTACGGTAGCGAAACTTTCAGTCCAATCAAAGATGGCGGATCAAATAACGTCATCTGACGTAATTTGAAGCCATATCCAACAGCTGTGCTTTAATAGAACGTGTGTGCTTTAACAGCTGTGCCTTAACAGAGCGAAGACCACCACCCCTCCAGCCCCCCCCCCCCCCCCCCTTCTTCTGCCCTTGTACCACGGTGAAGGTTGGGCCTTGCTTGTACTACGTTGAAAGCACGTCCATAAATTTCAGTTGGCAACAAGTGTCAAGAATAACGCCATCCTCACCAGAAACACACCAAATTATTTCAAAAAATAAGCCCTTTGCATAGTAATCAAAACCATGCAGGAACTTGATTGCTTTCAACTTACAGTTGATGGCAACCTAGTCAACAAAATTAACAACAGGTTAGTTGGAGAAGCAATGTTAAAGCAAAAACTCCAATCGAACAGCCGCGAGTAAACGATGCTATTGTAAGAGAAAGGGACCCGATAACTAATGAAACAATTGACTACGATCATCCAAAACACCAAATAGATCAATAGCTTAATGTTGCCACGACAGTCAGTCAGCTCTGTCCTTGGCTTTCCCAGGAGGGAGTAAAAATACTCCTAATCGCGTCATGTTACCGAAACCGGGATAAGCTCCGGCCTGATTGGCCACTTGGCTCGTATGCAGACTTTTTTGAACGGCTGCCGGTGCTCCGCTATAATAGGCTTTATTGCTAAAATCATCCAACATGGCCGCCAGGGTCTTTGAATCTCTCTGGAATGGTTGCCAACCACCTGTAAAGCAAAACTTTTTTTAATTAAAAAAATCTATCAATTTTCCCTCACACACGCGCCATCGAAACTGACAATTTTTCAGGATTCTACTTAAAAAGATTTGTACAGGTTAATAATATAATCTCAAACATTGAATTTTCCTGTTTAAAGACAAACAATTCCCCAAGTGGAAATTTTGCATATCACGCCCTTTATTCAAAAGACAAAGTAATAAAATAATAGCACTCAAACAGCCGTTGGGTGCTTGGCCACAAATTTTTGAGAAACTTCAAATTACCACGCATAATTTGCAATTTAAAAATTTCAAATTATGCATGCCGTGCAATATTTGTTGTTTGTTCCTCTGGCGGTCATTTGCCCTCCACGTTCAAATTTTCAGCAGGCTAAAATCTGCCTTGCATCGCCCTTTCCCACACTACAAAACAGTTTAAAGCTTCAGGTTTGGAATTGTTTTTATGTCTGGATTGGTTACAGGATATATATTGAATTCCTGCAACAAGAACTTTTCTCTCTGCCGAGGCATTTGCAGCACGCACGTGCTTCAATGAAACAAATCAAATATTTCCCCGGAAATAGGATTTTTATGTCCTTTCTCTATGAAAATTTTCTGTTTTTGCGCCAGTCCCAGGCCACTTCCCTTCCCTGGGGCAATGTGCATTGGGAGCTTTGGCTTCGATCCCAAAGCAACCTTAAGAAACCGCCCACTTCATTTACGGGTTCCAAGCCCGTTTCCCCCATAAGTATCCCCAGGGGGTACTGCTTCAAATTTCATCGGGGTGGTGACTGCGCTGGCTGCTCATTCAGGCACACCTGTTGTAAATGTGAAGGGGCCCACCGGACACTCCATTGTAATTTTCGTGGCCCCAGAGGAAACCCCAGAATCTCCTCTCAGGTCCGAGGAGCCAATAAGCCTACTAGTACCTCAACCTTGCCCCAGGCCAATTCAACCACACTTGCCAACTCCCGTAAAAGTTAATAACCTTCTCCTATTTCTTTCTGGGTATGACAATTCAATCGCGGAATATTTAGCAACTGAGTTTACTATGGGTTTCCCCTTGTATTACGAGGGTCCCCAGTTTTCGTGTCATTCTAAAAACTTACTGTCTACCATGCAAAATCCTACGGCTGTGGATGCTAAACTTTCTAAGGAGCTTGACGCTCATAGGCTTGCCGATCCTTTTTCTTCGCCACATTTTTCGGTGTTTCGTGTATCCCCTCTAGGTTTAGTCCCCAAGAAAGCTGAAGGAGAATTCCGTTTAATTCACCACCTTTCATTTCCTAAGGGTTCTTCATTGAATGATGGAATTTCTCCAGACCACACAAGTGTTTCGTATGCCACAGTAGAAGATGCCATTCGCCGCATTAAGTCTGTAGGCTCGAGTTGTTTTCTGACTAAGACAGATATAAAAAACGTCTTTCGCATTATTCCTATTCGCCCTGAAGATCATAATCTCCTTGGAATATGTCGGCGAGGCTTATATTATTATGACCAGTGTATGCCTATGGGTTGCTCAAGTTCTTGTAAAACGTTTGAAACATTTTCAACCGCGATTGAATGGATTGCCCAGAATAAGTTGCACATTACAGACATTTTGCACTTGCTAGATGATTTCTTAAATATTTCTCCTACAGAGGACCTATGTCGGAAACATTTAGATTTATTTTTGATGCTCTGTAGCTATTTGGGATTCCCATGGCACCTGTGAAAACCGTTGGCCCATCCCAAATCATTTCTTTTGCTGGCATTGAGCTAGATTCAATCTCAATGGAGGCTCGGTTGCCACAGGAAAAGTTAGATAAGTGTTCAGCCCTTATTTCTGCCTTTGTTAGACGCCGTAAGGTCAGTCTGCAGGAGATTCAGTCCTTAACAGGATTACTGAATTTTGCCTGTTCAGTAGTAGTTTCAGGTCGGGCCTTTTTACGCCGTTTGATTGACCTTACTATTGGTGTTAAGCGCCCTCACTTCCTAATTAGGTTGTTTTGGGAGGTGAAAGCAGATTTGTTAGTTTGGCAAAATTTTCTTTCGGGTTTTAATGGCCGTTCATTTTTTCTCTCGGATGATTGGTATGATTCGCACAAACTCCAGCTTTATACAGATGCTTCTGACACCCTTGGTTCTGGTGCTATTTTTGGTAGAAATTGGTGCTATGGTGAATGGCCTGATAGCTGGCGTAATCGCAATATTGCATATTTAGAATTTTACCCTATTGTGTTAAGTTTGCATCTGTGGGAACGTGAGATGCAAAATCGCCATGTTTGTTCTTTACTGACAATGAGGTCTTAGTGCATGTTATTAATAAACAGTCTTGTCGGGATATGGACATGATGTTCTTTGTACGTGAACTGGTGCTAGTATGCTTGCGTCATAATGTTCACTTCAAAGCTAAGCATATTCCGGGTTACACAACAAATTAGCTGATTCGTTGTCTCGATTGCAATTGCGGACATTCAGGCAGCTGGCACCAGCTTACATGCATCCACTCCCCACAGAGATCCCTCACGATCTACAGCCACTCAATTGGCATCGATAGCTTCATTTCTGCTGCTTTCAAGTCTTCAGCCCTCATCCATTCCCACATATCAGCGTGCTTGGAAACTTTTTCATCAGTTCTATAATTCAGTATTTCAACACCCCTCTTTGGCACTTCCTATCTCACCATCTGTCATGGCCCTGTTTATAGCTTATTTGTATAATTCTAGTTATGCCCCATCCACTGTGAATACTTATATCTCAGCACTGGGCTATTGTCATAAACTAATGGGCCTTTCTGACCCCTCCAAAGTTTTTTATGTCTCTCAAATGCTGAAGGGGTATGGGAAAGTGGGCTTTCGCCTAGATTCTCGTCTTCGATTACACTCCCTATACTAGACAGACTGCTTGCTGCTGCATCTTCTCTTGAAGGTTTAGCTTATCAGATAATTCAATTTCAGGCTATGTGTTCACTAGCTTTTTCTGCCTTTTTACGTATTGGTGAGATTACATCAGTTTCTAAGCAAGGTGCTCCTTCTCCTCTCCAACTTTATCAGCTCACCAAATTGTTGAATGCTGCCGGCGAATTAACCGCATTTAAGCTGACTTTTGGGAATTTTGAACATAGTTATAACGAGCGCCCCTTTTCAGTGGTGGTTTCTCGTCACCCCCATTCTTGTCCGGTCGATTTATTGTCCAAGTATCTAGCCTCGCGAGGCTCCAGACCAGGCCCTATTTTTATTTCCGTGGATGGGTTGGTCGTATCCCGATCGAATTTTTCCCAACGCCTTTCAATGGCTATTCAGCTTTGTGGCTTGGCTCCTTCCCGTTATAAGGGCCATAGCTTTCGGATAGGGGGTGCCTCTCATGCAGCAGATCGAGGTTTGTCTGATGCCCAAATTCGTGCTTTAGGTCGTTGGAAATCAAATGCTTTCCAAAGATATATAAGGGTACCTAGCTTCGTTGCCTAAAGGTCCAGTAGTTAGTTTCGTGAACTGCTTATGGCTCGCAGTTAGCATGGGCGGCTGCTTCTCTAGGTCTCTTCAAGGTTCAGTAGGGTTAGTAGGAGCAAGTAGCATATTTAACTTTTATTGCATTCTTGTAGGGGGCAACAGGGTGGGTTAAGTTAGCATGGGCGGCTGTCCCACCTTGTTGCCCCTCGCGTAAGTTGTTGGCCTCGGTGCAAGTATGTATGGTTTATTCAATTTGGTATAATTCCAGTCAGAGGCAGCATGGCGGGTTAAGTTCGCATGGGCGACTGTCTCGCGATGTCACTATAGACTGCATGGATGGGTTGTTCGTATTGTATTTTTAATAATGATATCCTGGTGAGTGCAGTTAGCATGGGCGACTGCCTTTATAGGCTCATTTTGAGTAATCCAGATTGCATTGTGTGTTTATTTTTATTTCAATTAATTACTGGGCACCAGGGTGGGTCCAGTTAGCATGGGCGACTGTCCCACCTTGTTGGCCCCTCAATCAATCAATACCAATGCGTATGATTAGTTTAATTTCGATTGCCTCCAGTTTTTGCCAGCATGGTGGGATAAGTTAGCATGGGCGACTGTCCCATCGTGTGGGCTTCACTGTCAAACTTAAGGGTGCCATGTCGGTTGTGCTGCTCTTGCCTGGGGTGGGGCAGCATATGTGACCATATGCTTGTCGCGTTTTCAGTGCCCTCACCTTTACTAGGCCAAACTTCTCATGGAAGATTGTTAACGAAATTCGATGTTTAAGAGTCACAGTCTATACGATTCAAACTTTGGCCGGCCACCGTACCTTACCGATTTTGCTGAAATTTGGCATGCAATCTTGTTTTAGGGTCCTAACTACGAAATGGATGTTAAAAAGTTCCAGTTCTTTCTACTTTGGAAAATATCGAGAGGGTCGATTTCGGATGACCTTGGCGGCCCGCCAATATGGCGGACGGAAGGAGTTCTTGTTACGTCAATCCTGATCCTGCCATCGTAATTTCTCGACAATTCTTGTTAACAGACACAAAGAACTATCCTCCTTTGTCTTATTTATCAAAATAAATTCGGAAAATGATAATTTTGAACGACCAACGGCCGAGAGGCACGAAGGTATATTTTCTTAGCTTTGAAAAGTGGTAAATTTACTTCAAATTGGAAGACTGATATCTCCAGTGTTATCTCGATTGAGAAGTAGCCAGTTACCCAGAGTGTAGCTTAGTGATTGCTATTGATTTGAAATCGCCCAAACGCGTGAACATGTCCCGTTCAAGTGCTTATTCAACTGATTATCTATTTTTAAATTCCTCTCACACTATTGGGATATTGAAATCACTTATCTTCTGGCATGAAAAATCTGTTTGTTTCCACGCAGAACAATGAATGTCGATGAAATACGGCGAATGAATTTGTGACAAGCTCCTGTGAATGAACATCATGAGGCGCGCTATATCGCCAGTTAGTTTTATTCATTTGGTCATCTGACATTGTGCAAATGCTATATCTAAGTTAATGAAATCGATTTTTAGGTTTAACAGTTACAGTAGTATCGAGTGGCACGTTTTAGAAGTATTTGTTGGTGGAGCTGCAAGTTTATTTATAATATTAGTATCAATGATATGATACCGTAAAGTTGGTATGGGGATATTTTAAACGCGCTCAGTGTAAAATATGGACTACCGATTGTGGACTGTAGAATACGGACTACGGACTGGGTGTAAAACACGCACTGTCAATTCCAAGGCATAACTAACACGGCGTTATCTTTTAGAATGATCTAAGTTGTTCAAACTTGATGGTTTATATTAACGACCGAAGAAACGGTGAAACGGTAAGATGATACTTTCCGTCTAGCTGTAAGTCTGCATTTTTTGGTGGCTCTTTGCAAAACTCTCTCAGGCAAGTCTTTTTGCAAGTTATCACAATGCAACTCTCATTTCATGGGCTCACAGAAGACGCGGTTGAGTGGTAGCAGGAACACTCCGATACCATTGGGGTTAACGCACCAAGAAACGGAGCTTTTCGTTTTCCTTGTTGACCAGGCACTTCCAGTTTAAATAAGCGACAAATTTCGCTTAGTTTACCGATTTTTAACATACTTAGCTTCGGTGAGGTGACGAGTTCGCAAAGATTGTAACCATCGTACTTGACTAGTACTGGGTGCTTGGGCTGTATGTGCTCCAATACCTCATTTCCTAAGGTTGCCAGCGCTTCTTCATTTTCAGCTGCTTCATAGTCTTTGCAGGAAACTGACTGGGCTTCTGAGTTTTTGTATTTTGCCAGCCGTGAAAAGAAACTTTGGGGAAGACAAAATCTCCTCGTGTGAGAATTGTCTCTGACCATCAACATCTCGAGCAATTTTCATTTTCATTTCTTCCTTGAATTCCTAGGTTTGATAGGGCGGAAGTTGCCATGTGAAAATGAAGCATCGGTTGCCGTAACGGTAGCGTTGTGACCTTCAATGCCTGAAAGAAATACTGATCATGGTAAATAATAATTTGTCGACGGTTTGACAAACAATATATATAAATATATAATATTTTTTCCCTTTTAGCGCCCTTTTTGCAATTTGCAAATATATTTAATGCAAATCAAATTAACTTGTAATATATATTATATTGTGATTTTTTTGGCTTCCTGCAGTAAATTGAAAACGCCTGCAAAGAGCATATACATTGGGAAGTGCCGTTAGAAACGTTACCATGGGGTATATATATACCAAAAGCGAAAAAAAAAAAAAAAAACACTTTGAGCAAGGGAGAATTGCGCAAAAAAGTCCTACACAGCGATCAGCCCAGGCAAAATTCCCTGTCGCATCAGAGAGTAGGTACGATCGAGGAAAAAAAAAAAAAAAAGAAGAAGAAGAAGAAGAAAAACGTCGTCAGCGTCAGTGTGATAAGTCATATCGTGCCCTTCTAATGGTCTGCTTTGTTTGATTCTTCATGTCAACTGTGTGAAGGGCAGGATGTCCTTTCCCTAGACGAAGATTACCTCACTCAAGAATATTCCGCTTCAAGTCACCTCCCAGCTTAGAACCCAGACTATCGGGCGCTAAGGATAAGTCGTATTTTGTAGGAACCGTCGATACAGCGGGTATAGAACATCAAATTATGGGGCGAAAATGTTTACAATGAAATAGATAAGTAATTCGAATTAGTACCTGCTCTTGCCCAAAGTAGCTGAATTTCGCTTTTAAGCGAAGCTTCGATAACGTTAATTGAAACCTTTGAGATGAGGCCTTATATCTCTGGTGCATTGTGAAAACGATACGCACTCGCTTGATGCTATGCTTTGTCCACAGCTGTCCGTAACAAACCTTGAAAACCCACATCTAACCACTGTTACTTCATCTTTGTGTCGATGAAAGCCAAAGAAATAAAGATAGAAATAAAAGAAAAACCACTTACCTTAATTCAAACCATAGCAAGGAAAATTCTTTACCCTGTGCACGGTAGGATTGAGTGAATAAACCTAATTAGCGAATGCGCGCGCTTCAAGTTAGCGAACGGGAAAGGATGTTCATTTCACATCAGTTTGTCAATCAGTCATCCTCGTTATGTCCTCGACGTTCATCGTTCAGGCTTCAAATTCTGCCGGGATACACAACTTTTTCACAATAGAAGCTAAGGTGGGTGATTTTTATATGCCATTTAGAGAAAGGGGAGTACAAAGGGGAGTTTGAGAGCCTGAATCAGTCAAAGAGGACTTCATTTGAAACGTGACGTAATTTGCATATCTGTACTCAACAGTGATTGAAATTATGTCGGTCGGTATTTCCTTGATAGTTTGTAGCCACGTAATCAGGGTAAAATAAAAAGTTTTTTTTTTGATATTGGAAATGAAAATTGAGTTCCTAT
>NW_028301569.1:6365000-6382500 GCF_042242905.1 Orbicella faveolata
AGCGTCTCCTACCGATACATTCGTAATGCATACGGTGGAACATCGTTAACACGGTCACCAACGGGCCATGAAAATTTGGCCGTATATAATAACGGGGTAGGAAATATGATTGGTCTAGATTGACTATGTCTTAAAAGACACCTCAAAATTGCACTTCCAAACAACTGTTCTTTAATTAGCATCCGGATTAAAGATATAATTTAAAAATAATGAAACTTCGATCCGTATATACAGTATTAACAAAGGAAAGATGAGCATAGCTAGTTTGAGTGACCATATAAACGGGGTAAGATTATAAAGGATTATAGAGGTTGGGATTTCATCATGTGGCAGTTGGCCGTATTAATTGGTTGGCCGCATTAAAGGGGTTTTCTTATAAGAACATGTATTGGCGTTTGCTGGGACCAAAAATGTGGCAGTAATAGCGAGGTGACCATAACGCAGGGTTTTACTGTAATGATAACAAACAAAAAATTTGTATTAAGAGTAAATTAATAACAATTTCAGGCTACTAAATATGACTTCTTCTGTTCTCCTTCGCTCAGAAAACTAAAAAGTTTGCATATACATGAGCCAAAAATTATCACTCAAATTACCTAGAAACACAACGTAACAGCAGATATGGATTTCGACATTATATGTTTGTAGGAGAAAAGTCTCAGTTCTAAATTCCAGACAAACTTTTACATTTTTAAATTTTATGAGCATACAACTTCTTTTCTTTAGGCCACCTTTGCAGGAGCCAAATTATCACAGCTAGTCAATAATATTTCGTTCTTCTGAGCCCGGAAAGACCTGCAACTACCTCAATAAAGAACACGTCAGCCTGCTTCACTAACATGGCAGTCTTCTATATTCAACTAGCTTTGTGACAATTGTTTCCATTTCTTGGCGGCATCAAAAGGTCAACGAGGGTGAAGGCCATCTGAAGTTTGTGATTAATAGTTACCAGCGTAAAGATACACTTTTTTCCAGTATATGAGTGTATTTTTATTTTAGCAAGCTTTTACTGATGATTTCATTCAAAATTAAAATGTGTTGACAGTCCAGAAAAATATCCAAACCCCTCCCATGGAGGGTTTGTGGGTTGTCTACTCCCCACCTAACACCCTGTAAATTCCAGTTTAGCCTCATACTTTGTTTAAAAAATTTTGGCTTCAAGACCCCCTCCCCCTGGGAATTTCCAGTAACTCTTACGTAGAACATTCGGCTATTTAAATGCATGTGTGGTAAAAACGTTACATTTTTGCTGTTTTAAATATGAAATATATAGAATATGGATGTGCATAATGTTATGGACATTTATCTTCAGACAAAAGTAAGTTTTTGTTGCGGCACCCTAATGACAGACTGAACCACTTTGTGGACAAACGAATATTGAACGATAACAGTATTTGCAGTTATAGCCTTTTAGTATTGTTTGCAAAAACTCTCATACATCATAAAGCTGGAAAATCGCAAAGACAACAAAGTGTGTAAAGCTTCTATGTTATATTTGACAGTAACACTAAACGTTCTATCGGCTTTTCAAAATACAATGTATGTAGCGCTTTCGGCAACTTACATTTTGGAAATTGATTTTGGAAATTAATTTTCAGACAATTGCAGTTTTTTTTTTTTGCGGAATGCACTCCAAAACACTTTGAGAATGAACCACTTTCTGGCCAAAAGAATGCTGAACAATAACAAAAAATTGCTGGGAAAGCACTGTATTATTTTTGCAAACGTAACACTCATACTCTATCATCTGAATGTGAACTAGCTATTTAAAATGAAACGAACATTTGGCAGCTAACATGCAGGCGTGCCTAAGCTACCATTGACGTAAATGTTATCTTAAAATGACAGGAAGTCTTTCTTGTGACACTTTGATATATTTTGAGACTGAATCGCTCGGTGGCTGAAAGAATATTGCACAAATTAACAGGTACACTTTAATTAATTTTGCATGATTTTTTATTTCTATGAAGCAAAAATCTATATTAATTTTTGCTAGTTTTTGTTTACAGGTTTGTACCACACAATTTTACTTCTTGACTAACAGCCTGTACAGGTGATGTTTCCTTAACTCTTGTGGGTCAATTTGTTTTATCTAAGTTTCATTTTATAGAAGCTTTTAAGGTAAAAATAAATGATGTGTACTTTGTTACTGAAGGAATAGGGTGTTGGTAATTGTTGTCTCGAGCATTTTGATGGGAGTCAATTTTTATGTCAATAAAGTTTTAAGAGTAAAACTGAACGGAGCTTTCATTAATTGTGCAGATGAGCTGTGTATTTTAGATTTATTTTTTCTTTTTCAGAGGGTAACACCACATATTTGAGGACCTGAAATTTCGTCTTCTAGAAAGGTATGTAAATTACACCCCACTGTTATCCAAGGTACATTTTTTTGCACTCGTAAACTCCTAAAATGTAAACTCCTAAAAAGTTCGTTACAGTAGAAGAATAAAGTGCTACGATGAAAAGCCCAAGTTATATAGTTTTACCATTTTCTGAAATCATAATGATGCTCTATCTCTCTGAAGCGGGAAGTGCGAAATACCGAGTTCGAAACTAGCAGTAGTAAATGTCTGGAAAAAGGGCAAATCCGAGAAAAAGGACTTTAAATTCTAAACATGCAATGGGAATTGGAATTAGGCGAGTTTTGTTTCCAGAGTGAGAAGAGAAAATTTGGGAATAGAAAATAGCTGCACCGGGACGACATGGGAGATTATGTACTGAAACTCTCTAAGACTGGTTTTCAAACGCAGTTCACAATTTAAAAGCAACTTTACAACACTGTTACAAGCATTACCATTTTGATTGGTTTTGCTGTTTTGATATTGTGCTGTATTGTTGGTTTGATGTTTGTTGTGGATGATTCTTAATTCACAGGAAATGTGGAGATGTATCAGCTATCTGTAGTTTTCCTACTGGTAGTCTCGTATTTTGTTCCATCAGCTGGTAAGTACAGTACATGTAAGACATAATTTAAGTGTAAATTATTCAATGTCTTACCTCTTACTAACAGAGCTTGAGGTGCACGTGTGTACTGTAAGTTACAGACCAAGTTTATTGCCCTTTAATTTACGGCTGAAGCAAGAAGCATGTGAGCTATGAGCGAAAGAAACAAAAACGTGGATCCTTAAGTTATTGCATGTCGGGACGGAGATGACAATGTATATTGCCAGTCTTTTGCCTCAGCCTTGGCTTCGGCCCAGCTGGCCCACTTCTCCTGTCTGCACTTTTTCTCACTGTCCTTCTCCATGTGATCTTTGGCCGTCCCACTTGCCTTTTTCCCTCCGCCTGCCACTCCATTGCCATCCTGCACTCATTGTTCCTCTCCATTCTGAGCACATGCATTTCCAGTACAGTTCCATCTATTCTTCTCCTACAGAACTCACCACTGATCGTATTCATGCCTGTTATTTAAGATATGGTCATGTTCCTAAGGTGTTGTGCCCAGCGTATTCTTTTTCCTTCCTTTTGATCTTTCTCAAGCATATGAATTAGAATCTATCCAGCCTCCCCTCCTCTGTTGCAAGTTCATATTTTGTACTGAACACACCAACATCTTTCGTGTTCCGTGTTTATTTTCGAGATCTTCATCAGGTTGAAAAAAGGTTGTCATGCTTCGTTTGGATGTTTCTTGATGCCTTCCGTGACTGCACCATCCAATTTTCACGGTTGCGACGGACAAACTCTTCTACATCGCCCACTTCTTCATTTCTCTTCGCGCATTTATTCTCATCACTTTTTACTGCATGCAACTCCAGTTCCTCTCTTCCTGCATTGTCTATCAGTCGGTCGGCCTTGTTCTGTATGTGCTCGTAATTTGATAAAACAAGGACTGTGTA
This sequence comes from Orbicella faveolata, assembly GCF_042242905.1. Lineage (NCBI taxonomy): Eukaryota > Metazoa > Cnidaria > Anthozoa > Scleractinia > Merulinidae > Orbicella > Orbicella faveolata. Next base: position 6,368,837 of record NW_028301569.1, read on the forward strand.
GTCAGCAAAATCAAGAGTAGTTGTGAAGTTGCATCTAACGTCATTTTCTGCCCTTCTGTTGTCCTCCCATCACCCAGTCGACAGTGAGCACGAACAGAAACCCTGACAAGACACAACCTTGTTTAACACCGGTGATGATCTTGAGCCATCTTGTCTACGTTCTTCCTCATTGAATACTGAACGTTTAAAGACATTGCAGATTTTCTTCACCATCCTTACTAGCTTGTCACAGATTCCACAGGCCTTCATAATTCTTCACAGTTCGTCACGGTGTACTGAGTCTAAAGCTTTTTAAATGTCACCGACCACTCCTTGACCTGTTCCACGCTGTTGCGAAGAAGGAACATTTGTTCGACTGTGCTCCACTTGTTCTTTCGTAAACCAGCTTGGTCCTTCAAAAGGGCACCATCCACTCCATTTTGGATCCTCTGGATGATGATACTCCCCATTAGTTTGCTGTCTACGGATAGCAGTGTCACATCATGCCAGTTTTAACACTCCTTCAGATTTCCTTTAATTTTTAGGTAACTTGATTATCAGGCCTTTTTCCATTTGTCAGGAACATACTCCTCATTCCATATCCTGTTGAGCAGTCTTGCCAGTTCTTTCACTGCCACGTATCTGTATTTTTGTGCAACTCGGTTGGAATTTTATCAAATCAAGGTGCCTTTCTGCTCTTTGTCTTTTCAGTGTTTGCCTCACCTATGTATCGTTTATCTTTTTAGTGTCCATCTTGCCAATTTCATGTCTCACTTCGTGTCCCTCAGTTAGGCTCGTTGGAGCCTCTCTGATTAATGCCTCTTCGAATTATAAGCCCATCTTTCAAGTTGAGGATCCTTGCCTTTTATTATAGGACCTTTCTTGTTCCTGACTGCTGCAATTTGTCAGTGCTTGACTGAGAAGACGAGATTAGAAAGATGCATGTGTTTATTATATATATCTGCTGTGTGTCAGATGCTTTGGATGAGGCCATTTTAAGTCAGTTTTAAGCAAAATAATTCAATTTAAATATGTTGCTACTACATGGGGTGAAAATTTTAGGGAAACTTAGTAATAAAGTACGAGACATTTTTGCAACAAAAACAGCTTCAAATTTAGGGTTGTAGCTAGATAGACATTTTTAGTGAGGCATTATCAGAAAAAAATATGTTTATTTTAAACGTTAATTCTTGTTAATAATAAACTTAAATTGTCTTTTCATGTGCATGTTGGGAATCAAATCAGATGGTCAAGGTAAGTATCTTAAATATTGCTAGGTGGCCTTTTGCTTTTTATTTTTGGGATTCATTTCTTATGGGGAACAGAATATAGATTCCTTTTTATGTTTGATTTTTATCTTTTCTTTAATTGTCGATGATGGGGAACAAATCGGCCCATAACTATATCTTTACTTGTTACTCAATTTCCAGTTGCTTGGTAGTTTTCTTTTACTTCCCCTTTTTGTTTTATTTCTTATAAGGAACAAAATATAAAATCCTTTTGAGTTTTCATAGACCTTTTCCTTTCCATGTGGGTGTTTATAAATACATTTTCCCTTAATAAATTAACGGAAGGAACATTATCTTTCAGTTAAGAACTATTTTGGATCTGACCTAATCTGATCTAATTAAATATGAACTCCTGTTAATAATAAAATTTTATCTTTTCCTTTCCATGTGGATGTTACGGAACAAATCAGATTGTAAGTATCATTGTCTTTCACTCTTCAATTAATCACATCGATATTTTTTGAACCAATCTATTTATTGTAGAGTCACCCGGCCCATGGTCATTTTCTTTAAACATTCTTTCAAAGGAAGAAAATAATCAATTAAAAACTTTTTTGAATCTGGAGTAAGACAATAAAGTATTAAATCCTATAAATTAAATATTAAGTTCTATTAATAAAATCTTAATACCTGTTAATAAGTGATTTTTACCTTTTCCATGTTATTGTCAATGTTGGAAACAAATCAGGTTGTGAGTATGTTCTTATTTGCTACGTAATATCCAGTTGCTTGGTAGTTTGCTGTTTATTGCTTTTTTGATTCATTTTTAATATGGAACTTAATATAAATTCCTGTTAATAATTAACTTTCATTGTTTCCTTTCCATGTGTTTGTTGGGGAACAAATCAGGTCGTAAGTATCATTCCTGATGCTACCTCCTTGGTCTTGTATTTCTTGTTATCTAGTAAATTTCTTATCGCTCCATTAATTTTGTTTTTTGACACTTAAAAAATGCAATAAAATATTAATTTCTGTCACCAATAAGCTATTATTTCCTGTTAATAATTAATTTTCATCTTTTTCTTTCATATGGATGTTGGGGAACAAATTAGCTGGTAAGTATCATTCATTTTGCTTTCCAATTCATCAGATCAATTTCTTTTGAACAAGAGTACTTCATAAAGAGTCACATGGTAGTCTTGGTTTTTTTTCTGTAATAAATTTCTTAAAAGAACGAAAATATTATCTTTGAAGTAAAAACTATATCAAGTCTAAAAAAACACAGTAAAATAGTAATTTCTGTTAACAATAGATGATTACTTCCTGTTAATAATTGATCTTTATCTTTTCCATTTTATTGTCGATGTTGGGGAACATATCAGATTGTAAGTAGAAATAATTCTGTTTGCTTTTCAATTCAGCACATAAATTTCTTAATGTAAAGTTACTTAGTTGTCATGTCTTTTTTTACCCGTCAACTAAATAGTATTTTGAATCTAAAAATAACACAACAAAATACTAATTCCTGTTAGCAATAAAATAAAAATTCCTGTTGATAATTGATTTTCACCTTTTTCTTTCATATGAATGTTGGGGAACAAATTAGTTCGTAAGTATCATTCTATTTGCTTTCCAATTCATCAGATCAATTTCTTTTGAACAAGAGTACTTAATAAAAAGTCACATAGAAGTCTTGGGTTTCTTTTTTCTGTAATACATTTCTTAATGAAAATCAGTATTATTTTTGAAGTAAAAACTATACTAAGTCTAAAAAAGGAACAGTAAATAGTAATTTCTGTTAACAATAGATGTTTACTTCCTGTTAATAATTGATTTTCATCTTTTCCATTTTATTGTCGATGTTGGGGAACAAATCAGTTTGTAAGTATCATTTTTTTTCTTTTCAATTGATCACATCAATTTCTTTTGATCCAATGTACTAAGTGCAAAGTTACCTAGTGATCTTGTGATTGTCTTTCTTCAACCAATTCCTCAAAAGGTAGAAAATATTATCCTTCAATAAGAAACTATTTTGGATTCTAAGTAACACAATAGAATATATTAAATGTGGCTAAATATCATTGAGGCAAAGTTAGACTCAAACCAATGCATTCAGCAGTGTTCCCCTGAATGGTTTGTGACCTGTGGGGCAGCCCTGAGGGGATTCCTAGGGCTCTTGCGTTTCATTGCACTACATTTGCAGTTCACTTAGCTGATAGTTTCAGATCATTTCATAGCTCATGCTAGCGAATCTTTGAGGATTCTTGCTCCCTCTCCTCCCTCCCTCTTGGTATGCCGGTTTCTCAGTAAATATTCGGTCAGGTAAATTTATTCCAACTAATATCTTCCAGTGTGACTGTGCCAATTAACAGCCGCTTCCTGGGGTAGTTCCACTTTCAGGGTTGCCATGGATAACAATAACACAATAATAACAATAATACACTTTATTATTTCCTCTACCGCGATGAACAACAGGAACCTTTTCCTCGACAGTTTAAATCCTCTTAAGAATAAAATTTTGATTCCAGTTAACAATTTATTTTCCTCTTTTCCTTTCCATGTGTTTGGTGGGGAACAAATCAGGTCGTAAGTATCATTCTTTTTACTTTTTAATTCATCACATCAATTTCCTTCGAACCAATGTAGTTAATGTTAAGTTACTTAGGTGGCTCATTATTTCTTTTGAACAATTTTCCTTGTGAGGAAAATTTAACACTATTTTGAATCTAAAATAACTCAATTTAACTGTTTATTCCTTTTAATGAGTTTTTTTCTCCATTTTATCGTCGATGTTGGGGAACTAATCAGAGGGTAAGTATCTTTCGTTTTACTTTTCAACTCATCAAATCAATTTCTTTTTTATGAATTGATCTACTTAATGTTAAGTTATATAGTGGTCTTGTGTTCATTTTACCTAAATTTTATCTTTTAATTAAAAAGCTGTTTTAAAATGAAATAACATAATGAAATATTTACAGTGTAAATTCCTGTTACTAATTATTTTCCATTTTATTGTGGATGTTGGGGAACAAATTAGCTTTCCAATTCATTACGTCAATTTGTTTTCAACCAGTTTACTTCATGTAAAGTTACTCTGTACCCAAATAATTAATTTTCGTTTGCTCCATTTTATTGTCTAAACCAGAGCTACCTAGTAGTTCTATGTTCCTTTTCTTTACTAAATTCTTAAAACGAACCGATTTATTTATCTAAATTTACTTGGTGGTCTTGGTTTTCCTTTTCTATAATTATTTTTTGAAAGGAAGAAAAAGTTATATTTCTAATGAAAACTAAGTTAAATTTCAAGTAATACCATAAAATATTAATAAAGTCACACTATTAATAAAAATATTAATTCCTGTTAATAAGTGATTCTCGTATTTTCTATTTCATTATCGTTGTCGGGGAAAAAATCAGCTGGTAAGTAGAATTCTGTTTTCAATTCATCACACCAATTTATTTAATGTAAAGTTATCTAGTGGTCTTGTTGTTCTTTATCTTTGACAATTGTTCTTACAATGAAGAAATTATTGTGTTTCAATTTAAAACTATTTTGAGCCTGATATAACACAACAAAATATTCATCCCTATTACCAGTTAACTATTAATTTCTGTTAATAACTGATTTTCATCTTTTCCATGTTATGATCAATGTTGGGAAACAAATCAGTTCGTAAGTATCATTCCTTTTACTTTTTACTTTTCAATTCATCGCATCAGTTTCTTTTGAACCAATCTCCCTAATGGAGAGTTACCACAGTGTAGTGATCTTGTTTCTTTTTCTTTCCTAAACTTCTAAAAAAGGAGAAAATGTTATCTTTGAACCAAAAACTACTCTAAATCTGAAATGACTCAAAATAGTATTGATTCATGTTAACAATAACCTATGAACTCCCTTAAATAACTGATTTTCATTTTTTTTTTTTTCCCATTTTATTGCCGATGTTGGGGAACAAATTAGAACGTATGTATAATTTTTTTTTACTTTTTAATTCATTATATCAGTAACTGATGCAATGAATCTACCTAATGTAAACATACCTAGTGGTCTGGTCTTTTTTCTTTACTAAATTTCTTTGACACAAGAAAATAATTTTATCTTTCAATTAAAAAAAGGATGTTTAATCTAAAATGTGCAGTAAAACTGATTACTGTCAACAATTAAGTATTAACTCCGTTAATAAGTGAGTTTCATCTTTTTTTTGCATGTCAAATCAGCTAATAGGTGTCGTTTTACTTTTATTCACTTCGTCACATCGCTCTCTTTTGGACCAATCTATTTCGTGTGAAGTTTCCTAGACAGTGCTCTGCTGTTCCTTTTTCTTGAATTAGTTTCTTAAAAAAGGAAAAATATATTATCTTTCAATTAAATATTATTATGAAACTGAAATATGACTGTCACGGTAAAATATGAATTCTTGTTAATAATTTGTTTTCATGTTTTTAATTTATTGTCGATGGTGGGAAACAGATTAGCTTGCATTACTTTTTTTTACTTCATCGCATCAATTTCTTTTCAACCAGCTAGTGGTCTGATGTTTTTTCTTAGTACATTTCTTAAAACAAAGAAAATATTATATTTTATTTAAAAACTTGTTTGATTCTGTAATAATACAGTAAAATTTTAATTCTTATCAACAATAAAATATCAATTAACGTAAAGAATTAATTTTCATCTTTTTCGTTCCATGTGTTTGCTGGGGAACAAATCAGAATGTAAGTATTATTCGGTTTGTTTTTCAATTCATCACATCAATTTTGTTTTAAGGACATTTGTACGAAAATTTTCCGAAATTGATTTTGTACCACTGTAAAATGATGAGTTAGTTATGTCAGAAATTTTAAAAAAAAAAAATTGGGGAGGCCACCAACCTCGTTTTGGAGAGAACATGCCCAGAAGAACACCTTGAATCTGAAAAACTCGGGCTTTCGTTGTCGAATAAGGACACAGTGTCTGTAAGCCCAAAAATATTGCAATTAGAACTTTCAAGTGAAATGTTCTCTGCCAATTAAGTGAATTTAGTCAACTGGTGAGGTTCCTTAAAGAACAAGATCGCATTTAGCGATCATAGTTTCACGCGCCTTGCAGCCGCAAGATGGCAGGATTCGATGTCCTGTGGACAGAAATCTTGAAATTTTTTTAACTTCCCACATTGATTTTTTTATTTATTTTTGGACAATGTTGAGATAACTATAAATAAAATCTGTTTCTGGAAAGAAAAATAGGGGTCACTGAACGTTCAAGAGCGTTAAATCCAGGCAAAGCTGTAGCAATGGCCATCTGCCTTATCATTGTTCATTTTTTTTACGCGCGCGCTCATGCATGACGTGGCTTGTGAATTTACGTGCGCAGTAAGGATGCGCAGAAACAATTAGCACGAACGTCCTTAAACCAATTTGCTTAGTGTAAAGTTGCCTAGTGGTCTAGTGTTTTTTTCTCTTTTATAAATTTCGTCAAAGGAAGAAAACATTATTTTTCATGTAAAAACTATTTTGAATCTTCGATAACACCATTAAATAGTAATTCCTATTAGCAACAAAATATTAATTTGCGTAAATAATTAATATTCATGTTTTCCTTTCCATGTGTTTATTGGGGAACAAAATCAGGTTGTAAGTATTATTCTTTTTACAACTTAACGCATCACTTAACATTAATTCCTTTTACATTAATCTACCTAATGTAAAGTTACCTAGTGCTCTTGAATTTTTATCATTACTAAATTTTTTAAAAGGAAAAATTATTATTTTTCAACTAAAAAGAAACTATTATTAAAGTGAAATAACGCAATAAAATATTAATTTCTTTTTAGAAAAATTTGAAAAACATTTAAGGAAGAAAATTGACGAAAGTAAAGCAACATGAAGTTTCGATGTTTTCATGTCATCGTTGTCAAATAAATAGATCAAAAATAACTGCAAGGCATCTCTATAGAAAAATTGATGCGAGGAAATAATTTAGCAAAGGTGACATGAAAGCATTGAGGTAAAAGGTTTCGTGCGAATGGAATCCGCTGCCGTGTTGAGTTTCGGTCTTTTGTTCTTAATGCAAAGCATCTCAAAGTTTAAGCATTTGAGGATTCCTTTATGACTTAAAAGTTGTTGGCTGTGAAGCCATGCTCGTCACTGAAGTGTTTTTCTATTACAGAATGTTCATTTTCATGTAGCCAATCATTTGACAATAATGACATAAAGTTGTCGACACGCCGTGTTGCTTTACTTTCATTAATGTTCTTGCTTAAATCGTTAATTCCTGTTTATAAATTATAAATTATTAATTCCTGTTTCTAATTGATTTTCATCTTTTCCATTTTACTTGATTTCTGTCGATTTTGGGGATCAAATCAGATGGTAAGTATCATCCTTTTAAATTACTTTTCAATTAATCACATCAATATCTTTTGAACCCGTCTAACTTCATACAAAGTTACATTGTACCCAAATAATTGATGTTCCTTTTTTTTCCATTTTATTATCGATATTGGGAAGCAAGTATCATTCTTTATACTTTTGAATTCATTACATCAATAATTGATGTAAAAAATCTACGTAATATAAACTTACCTAGTAATTTTGTGTTTTTTAAATAAATTTCCTCGCAAGGAAGAATTGTAAACTATTTTGAATTTTCAATAACACAATTAAATGTTAATCCATGATAACAAATAAATATCAATTCCTTAATAATGACTGATTTTCATCTATCCATTCAATTTCACTGCTGGGGAACAAATCAGTGGGTAAGTATCAATCCTCTTACTTTCAAATTAAATCACATATCAATTTCCTTTAAACCAATCTAGTTAATGTTAAATTGTTTAGGTGACTTGTCTTTCTTTCTTTAAATAAATTTTCTTATGAGGAGGAAGATATAACTGTATTTCAATGGAACACTATTTCGCGTCTTAAATAACGCAATTTAATTTTTCATTCATATGAACAATAAAATATTGTATTCCTTTTAATAACTGATTTTCATTTTTCCATTGAATTTTCAATGCTGGGAAACAAATCAGTTGCTAAGTTTCCTTCCTTTTACTTTTCAATTCATCGCATCAATTTCTTTTGAACTGATCTTTTTTTGTACATATTTTGATTTTGTGTTTCTCTTCCTTTAATAATTTTCTGATAGGAAAAAATGTATTTCAGTTGAAAACTTCTAAATCTAAAATTAAAACAATAGAATATTCATTCCTGATAACAATAAAACACTAATTCCTTCTAATAACTGATTTTTATCTTTCCCATTTTATTGCCGATTTTGGGAACAATCAGATCGTAAGTATTCCTTCTTTTACTTTTCAATTCACTGCATCAACTGATCTGTATTTGTTTATTCTATGTTTCTTTACCTTTAATAAAATTCCTATTAGAAAAAAAATTTCCTTCAGTGAAAAGCTTCTAAATCTAAAATTAAAAAAATTGAAATGTTCATTCCTGTTACTGATAAAATATTAATTCCTGTTAATAATTGATTTTCATTTTTTTTCCATTTCATTGTCATGTTGGGGAACAAACCAGCGGGTAAGTGTCATTCCTTTTACTTTTCAATTCATCGCATCAATTTCTTTTGAACTGATCTAGCTTTTTTATCTTGTGTTTCCTTTCCTTTAACAAACTTCCTCATAGGTAACTAATTCTTTTAGTTAAAAACTTCTGAATGTAAAATAAAACAAACAATAAAATATTCATTCCTATTGATAATAAAATATTCATTCCTGTTAATAGTGTAACTGATTTTCTTCTTTTCCATTTATTGTCGATGTTGGGGAACAAATCAGGTGGTAAGTATCGTTTTCCTTGCTAATCAATTTCCAGCTGATTGCTGTTTTTTATTACCTTTTTGATTCATTTGTCATAAGGAACAGAATATTAATTTCCATGTTTTCCCTTCCACGTGTTTATTGGGGAACAAATCAGGTGGTAAGTTTCATTCGTTTTACTTTTCAATCCATCACATCAATTTCTTTTGAGCCAATGTATCTAATGTTAAGTTACCTATAATGGTCTTGTGTTTTTTTAATAAATTTGTTGAAAGGAAGAAAATATTATATGTTCTCTCATTTTGTGCCAGTTCTCACAAGAGTATTGTAAAAGCTCGACGGCGACGTAAGTCAGGCACGGGCTGTTACTGATCCGTCAATTTAATTCTCCCTCCTCTACCATAATTTTTTTCAATTCGCGAGCTCGCGTGGTGTCTTGGTGGGGCTTCCACAAGGTTGTGGCTTTTGGCGCCTTTTTCGTGCCACCTTTGCTGAAAATGATAATTTAATTACCATGGACATTGTTAACAATTAACTTTAATTAGGGTTTCAACTGAAACCACCACAGTATAAGTGGCCAAGAAATGCCAATTCAAGAGTTGGTCATTTGTTGTACATCATATCATCTTTAGCAAACTAGTGCAATCCCACACAGAGTTCCCGAAATCAGTTCAGTACAATGTATTGGCATAAATAATTTTTTTTGAAAAAGGAAGAAAATATATTGTCTTTCAGTTAAAACCTATTTTCAGTCTGAAATAATGCAATAAAATATTAATTCCTATTGACAAAATGTGAATTGTTATTAACGATTGATTTTCATCTTCTACATTTTATTCTTGATGTTGGGGAACAAATCAGGTCGTAAGTATCATTCTTTTTACCTTCAGTTCATCATATCAGTTTCAGTTAAAGCTATCTACTTAACGTAAAGTTACCAACTAGTCTTGTGTTTCTTTTTTAATACATTTTCTAAGAGGAAGAATCTCTCAGTTGAAAACTATATTTAACCTGAAATAACACAAGTAAATATTAATTCTTATTAACAAAATGCTAATTTCTGTTAATATTTGATTTTCATCTTTTCCCTTTGTTGTCAATGTTGGGGAATAAATCAGTTGGTATGTATCTTTTTACTTGCTGCATAATTTCCAAATGCTTGGTTCTCTTTTCTTTCTTACTTTTTTGATTTATTTATTTTCAAGAACACAATATTAGTTCCTCTTAATAATATATTTTCATCCTTCCCTAAATACATGGTTATTTCTTTGAATAAAGTTTGTAATACATTTTCTTCTTTTCCATTCTATTGTCAATGTTGGGACCAAATCAGTCTGTAAGTATGCTTTTACTTGCTACTTAATATCTTGATAGTTTTCTGTTTCTTATTCAGAACAGATTATAAGGTCTCTTTAATAATTAATTGTCATCTTTTTCCTCCATGTGTATGTTTGGGAACAAATTAGGTGGTAAGTATGATTCTTTTTACGTTTCAGTTCATCACATCAATTTCCTTTGAATCAATATACTTAATGTTAAGTTACTTAACTGACTTGTGTTTCCTTTTTAAAATAAATTTTCTTATGAGGAAGAAAATACAATAATTATTCTATATCAATTAAACACTATTTTTTATCTAAAATAACCAAATTTAATTTTTTTATTCCCGTTAACAATAAAGTATTTATTTCTTTTACTGATTTCTTTCTCCATTTTATCGTCGATGTTGGGGAACAAATCAGAGAGTAAGTACCATTCTTTTTACTTTTCAATTAATAATATGAATATTATGTTTAATTGATCTACTTAACGTTAAGTTATATAGGGTCTTCTGTTTGTTGTTTGTTTTATCTCAATCAGTTTCTCCAAAGAAAGGAAATAATATCTTTCAATTAAAAAATAATATTTTAAAACTGAAATAGCACAATAAAATGTTTCCAATAATTTTTTAGAGTGGTCTACGATTGAGTGTCGTAAATAGCACTCTAGCCAATCACAAAGTAGGCAGACAATCCGATGAACCAATCAAAACAAGCAATCACTTGTAGCAATCACTTGTAACTGACGCGAAGCGCGGGAAAACGAGTGCGAGCGAGTTACAATTTGTTTTGGTTTTTCTTTTATTGGGCACTATTTAAGTCAGTCATTTTATCTAATGTTTACAAAAGAAAAATATGCAAAATCTCAATAAGCGGCCGAGTGATTTCGAAGCAACGTACTTTCAAATAAAGCTAATAAACCAGGATGGTGTCATAATCTCCTAAATGGACGAAATCATCAGGGGAAATTTCCGAGGCAAACGCTCATCTTAGAGCTCGTATTTCATGTTATTTGCTATTGTTTACATCCCGCATTTGACAAAATTTACAGTAGAACCCCTTTGCACTTGCCCTCAAGTTGAAAATTCAAAACAAAATAAAGTCCTTGGACCGAGGAAAAGAAACAAACAAGACCGAAGAAGAAAGAACGGACCCATTTCGGTGTAGGGAAGAAAACAAAAAACACCTGTCTGAAAGCGGCAAAGGCTCTTTAAGCAGTTGGCATGAGCTGTCTATACTTTGACTCGTTGTCGTGCTTACTGGTACATTTGCTGGCTTTACTTGTCTTGTCCCGGGTTGTTCTTTTGCTTTTGGCTACTTTGCCCGTTTTAGTGTCCTTCTATTCAATGCGACAGCAAGATAGAAAACGTGTTGCAATGCAGTGCTTTTCCCGGGAAATCCTGATCCCTTGTCATTGACGCTAGGAGGTCCTGTCGTTCCATTGGTTCGGGGTTTCATAAGGTGAGATGATCTCCTTGCGTGGCGCGAATTGTTTATGAACCTTTAGGAGCTAAAATCTCGCATTTGATATTGAGAGGAATGCATCCACTTTGAGCGAATGTATAGAGTATGCAAATTTAAAGGATTCTCGTGATCATGGCAAATGAACGTGTGACGCCAAAGTTTGATATTTAACATATTTCTCCCGTCGCGTCCATTTACGCAGCACGTCTCGCATATTTTTAGCTACTCCAACTTTATGATGCAGATATCTAGACAACCAATCAGAATATCGAAAAAGCCCGACACTTTTTTGTTGATTTGTTGATGCCTTGTGAATAAGACTGTGCAGCCATTTTCTTCATTTTGCGGCATCCGATAGCCGACAAATTCAATCGAAGAACCCTCGGTCGTTTCACGCCTTAAGGGCTCATGACACTTCCTGAAATAAAAAGTCACTAAAATTGTATTTCTATCGTCAGTTACATTATTAAGCTTTCTTCTGATATATAGTTTGTCAGGGTTTTATTGCAACTGGCGCGCGTACGAATTTTTTTTCCGAACGACACCCGCGAAGGTGGGAATTAATTAACCTTAAACCAATTTACTTAATGGAAGGTTAACTAGTAGTCTTGTGTTTCTTTATTGCTGACAACTGTTCGTTTAATGAAGAAAATATTGTGTTTCAATTAAAGACTATTTTGAACCATATATAACACAATAAAATATTCATCCCTATTACCAATAAACTATTGATGTCTCTTGATAATTGATTTTCATCTTTTCCATGTTACGATCAATGTTGGGGAACAAATCAGCTCGTGAGTATCATTCATTTTACTTTTTACTTTTCAAGTCATTATATCAATTTATTTTGAACCAATCTACCTAATGGAAAGTTACCCAGTTGTCTTGTTTCTGTTTCCTTGCTAAATTTCTTAAAAAGAATAAATTTTTATCTTTGAATAAAAAACTACTCGAAATCTGAAATGACACAAAAGAATATTAATTTATGTTAACAATAACGTATGGATTCCTTGAAATAACTTATTTTCATTTTTTTTCCATTTTATTTTCGATATTGGGGAACAAATTAGACGGTATGTATCATTTTGTTTTTACTTTTCAACTCATTATATCAATAATTGATGGAATGAATCTACCTAATTTCAACATACCTAGTGGTCTGGTGTTTTGCCTTTACTGAATTTCTTTGGATCTGAAATAGTACAATAAACTTGATTACTGTCAACGATAAAGTATTAATTCAGGAGCAATGCCTAGCCGAACCACGAAGCCTGACCTTTTTTAACATATCGACATAACTGTTTTACAACGGCACAAAAAAGTTGCTAGGGAATAAATTCACTGCAACTAAACAGACTCTAGAAAAAACTTCACGGGTGGGTAGTGGGGCATGTCAGGCGATGGCGGATGGCAAAACAGAAATTGAATCTTGTGCAAGCCAGGTGACCGGAACCCCACCCCCCCCCCCCCCCCCTCATACACTTGTATTCAGGCTCTCATCCTTGTGTGAGAAAAACGTTTTCCGCCTCATTATTTCCTCAGCTAGCGGAAACCACATTTCATGTCAATATTAACGGGGCTTAATCAGGTTGTTTTGTCTTTTCTTTTTTTTTTGGCCACGTACAAAATCTCCTTTAAATGCAAGGAAACCTGAAAATAATAGTTTAACAGGATAGAAAAACACCAAAGAGATAATAATAAACCATAAAGGAACGAGGATGGTCAAGGATGGCGAAGATTGACACGGATTGCAAACGACGAATTTGAAAAATTTAGGCTAAACTTTTCAAAATGTGCAAACCGTGACTGAGCTCCTTTAAGGAACAAATCAGCTCATAAGTGTCTTTTTATAGTCAATTCAGCGAATCAATTTCGTTTTAACTAATCTATTTCATGTGAAGTTTCCC